>NC_047592.1:22123949-22423949 GCF_011004845.1 Esox lucius | reverse complement strand
TGATCAAATGCCATACCCGCCAGACCACCCTCCACTACAGATTGACTTTGAAAACACACTGTTTTTAGTTGAAGAATGTCCCATCTTACCTTTAAACATTCTGATTGTCTTCAGTTCTGAAATGAAAACAATGACATTATTGGTTCTACACTACATTCATATTTATACAGATTTTTCTTTTCATTAGCACAAAGCTTACCAATCTCTGTGACTATCTTCAATTCTTTCTTGAATTTCTTCATCTGGTTAGACAAGGCTCTTCTTACAGTTCCGATACACAGGTTCGAATGGACGTTGATTTTAGACCAGTCCTTGGTGGCTGGAAGTAAACGCAGGATCTGGTATGTCTACAGTCAACGACAGCAATGCAAACATTGAGAAAATGTGATGTCTTGATACACTGATGCCGACCGCTAACTTAGACATGGACCTGTAGAAAGTGGAGGAGGTCCTCAGTGTCTGAGAGCTGGATCAGCTCAGAGCTTCTCCTCTTCAACTCAGTGATTTCCTCCTCCAGTCCTTTGATGAGTCCCTCTGTCTGGCTCTCAGCTGCCGTTTGCGTTTCCTCTTCAGATTGGTTTGGCTTTCTTCAACAGAACTCATCAGGGCGGTGAAGAGCTTTTCACTCGCTTCAATTTCTTTTCGTGTGCTTATCTGATCGGACAGACAGGTGACAGTGTTAAACATCAATGACAAAATTAACGGTTGCATTGTTTCTTTAAGAAATACTTACCCTACTGAGCTCCAGCAAGTGTTTCATGTCATTCACCTTCTTCTCTCTAGCCCGTACCATGGTTTCAACCTCTGCCTTAATGGTCTCAAGCTCATCCGTGTATAGTCAGACAATATTGACATAAAAGTTAAATTCTGACACATTTTGCCAGTGTGACAGTGTATAGACTAAAGGTTTCTACAGACTCTCTAAAAAACTGTGTACTGTTTTGAAAGTGCCAAACTTGCTTTCAATCTAACAAGGCAAACTGATAATTTTTTTTTCTATAATTGTTTTATTAAATCTGTGGTGTCAAAGCATCATATCTTTTTGTCTGCTCCCTCTTCTTCGAT
Organism: Esox lucius; assembly: GCF_011004845.1. Lineage (NCBI taxonomy): Eukaryota > Metazoa > Chordata > Actinopteri > Esociformes > Esocidae > Esox > Esox lucius. Next base: position 22,422,884 of record NC_047592.1, on the reverse strand, counting down.
GGGAACAGTTTCGTGAGACTTGTAGTCTGTCTCAGTGCACAACAAACACACGCAGGTCTGGTCATTCCTACAGAACAGCTCCAGGAGTCTCCCGTGCTTCTTACACATCCTGTCCTCCAGGTTCCCCACAGGATCGATCAGCTTGTGTCTCTTAAGAGACACCACTCTCTGATGAGGCTCCAGGTGAGTCTCACAGTAAGAAGTCAGACACACCAGGCAGGACTTCAGGGCCTTGAGCGTCTTTGTGACGCAAACCTCACAAGCCACCTCCCCTGGCGCAGCTGAGAATACTGGTGCATTGAGTTTTCTTTTCTTTACATGAACTGAAATCTCCTCTATCACTGTATTTGTGGAGACCTCTGGCCTCACGTAAAACTGTTTCATACAAACGGGGCACTGACATATTTCACTGTCATCCCAGTGTGTTCCAATGCAGTCTTTACAAAAGGTGTGGCCACAAGATGTGGTGACTGGATCAGTGAACAAACACCTACAGATTGAACACTGGAACTGCTCTTCTGGCAGAAAGCTGCTGTCAACATTCAAAGCCATTATGTCCTATGGAAGAAGTAAATGTAAATATGTGTATGAAATGTAAAATAAAATAATGACAAATGCATATATATTTAGTCTTGGAAAAGTATTGAATTACAAGGGCACACTTCAGATTCACGACATAACCAATGACCATTCAACAGTGGGGTTTGTATCCAGAGGCAGTTAAGTTAAGGGTTGACGGGTGGAAGCCAATGGTAAGGGGATTGTATCCTCATTAGGGAAATATATACTAATATATTATTAACGTATATTATCATTATTCTAACTACAAACACAGACCCAGCATTCAAAGTGTACTGGCCTCTACTTGTTTCCTAATATAAGACTGGTCTCCACCTTGTTTAGCATGACTCATTGAAAACATGAAATACCTACAGCCCATTAACCAAAACCTGTAGAAGAACATACATTTATTTTCCTTCATCAAAGAAAGATACAAAAGCGAAAAGAAAACATAGGCCTACCTTTTTTAATTTCTTATGCAGGAACTGTCCCGGCTCACTTTTTTAATAGAGATACGACTCATCAGCACAACACGAACACAATCATACACACGCCCACTAGCTAAATAAAAAGAGTATACTGTAGTAGTCCAGCAGCCCAGGGAGGTCCAGCAGTCTAAGCTGCCGCTTCTGGGGCAGATGTACTTTGAATCTGTCCCACTGCTCTTTCACCCCTTTTCTGTCCAGTGAAGCATTAACGACAGCTGATGAACACAAGAGCCTAGTATTCCTTTCACTAGGGAGGAGGACGAGAGGATGAAAAAAACATTTGAGGAGGAGCTAAATGACATAATTTTACTGAACATGAAACAAAGTGAAAAATGTTTTATTTTCAGGATGTTCTATTTTCAAAGTTCATGATTACATCATCTCAAAGGGCGCTAAGAAAACGTACATCTGTTGTTAAAATTCGATATAAATGTTTTGACAGTATACATCACAGAGTATGCTGAATGCTTACTAGGCATGCAAAGCTAAAGTGCAAGTCAGTACTGTCTTCTCAGTTAAAGGCACAGCTACAGAAGGAGCCGCCGCCCTCAGACACACACACACACAAGGACATCTTACATTTTGAAATATCACAGTCCTTTACACTTCTAACTATTGGTTACCGCCCAAAGGGCAACTCAAAATGGAACCACTCAAAAGTAAATTTTCACTAGATCTTTCTATATACATGCTATATACTCTCCATGGGGGTTGTAGTCTTTTAGAGTTGCCATCAATGAGAGTTGTTGTCTTTCTCAGCATTGCTTGATTGTCTCAGTGACAGGACATATCAGCATGGTGTCTGACTGTTTGTCACTACAGTACAGATAAAAGAAGGGAAACAACTTGTCCTTGAACTTGTCCTCCTTGAACGTGTAAATGTGATTCTTCTCCTTCACGTCATAAAACGACACCTGCCCCTCCTCGTAGTCCACGTATACCCCGACCCTTTTGGGCCTGGGGTCAAGGGTCAGAGTCAACGGTGGGGTCGTGGAGACCCTATACTCCTGACCTTTCTTCATGGCCAGCGCCCAGTAGCCTTGGGAGGCACTGACAGCAATACGGCCCTTCCTGTTGACCTTTTCCTTGGCCACGCCCAGGTACCAATCATCCTTGTCCCCCACCTGGACCTAGAGAGACACCGTAAAACTTGTTAAAAATGCACAAGTCATTGTTTAAAATTGTTTCCAAAATGACTGACGTACCTCCCAATAGTGGCGACCTGTGACAAAGCCCTCGCGGCCCAGGACGATGACCACCGTGTCGAAACGCTCCGGGACGTCCGGGAGGTCCTGCCACGCTCCCAGATGCCTCACCTGACGGCAATCCTCCGAAAGCTGGAGCCATGGGTTGGCGGTGTCTGGGTCAAGGGTCACGTCGACTGGGAGATGGATGAAAAATGTGTTTGAAATGGCAACTACACCCAGAGAAGGTGTCTTTGTAGTTCAAGTGTTAAAGTGTTAAATGAAGGAGGTGGAGGTCTACCTGAGTATTTGAGAATCCTCTTGAGCTCTGTCAATACCAGCGTCACAACCACAAGTCAGGTATTTCAACACAAGTACTTTACATAACTTTATCTGTATAATCGGGTCTAATAGCAACGAATACACAATAGTATTACATTAGAGGATAACATTGTGTAAAGAAATCTCACATCAGGTCAATCCTTTATTTAGACAACCTACCAGTGTCCACAAGTTTGTCAATTTCTGTGCTAATCGCCTCTTCCAGTTTGGATACGGCCCTCCGTAAAATCCCAACACATACGTCAGATTCAACGTGGATCTCAGTCCAATCCCTAGTGGTTGGAGGGGTGCTCAGGGCCGGGAAACTCTATGTCAGGAGATTGGGAAACGGTCAGTCAATCCATTTGGAAAACATCTACGCTATATCTTTGTGCTGTGTCTGTTCGCTGTACATCTATACACTCTGAAAATGAATGAACGACGCTTGGGTAGCAAAGAGCACATATTCTGGGTCCACTTCGAACACATGTCTGGGTCCTCCCCAACATCCCTGAAATCCCTCCCACCTGTAGGAAGTGAATGTGGTCCTCTGTGCGTGAGAGGTATCCCAGGTCTGTGTTCCTCCTCTGTAGTTCTGTGATCTCCTGCTCCAGCTCCGCTATGAGACCGTCGGACCACCTTACATTAATGAAGCAGACAGGACAGGAATTCAAGATATATACAAAGTACAGAGGATTATGGGTACTGTGGTTCCTCCTCTACACACCTCTCTGTCGATCTCTGCTTCTCCTCGATGGCCAGCACAAGCTGAGCCTGCGTCCTCTGGATGGACCGGATCAGCTCCTGGAACACCTGCATGCTGTCCTCAATCTCCCTCTGGGCACCGGACTAAAGCAGGAATGAGATTGGTAGTTGCATTTTCCCAGTTCCCTGCATACTTCATTAGACGTTGACATTAATCTTCTAATATCTATTCAAAGTTAGTTGAGGACAAACTCTATTTTTCAATGATGACCGTGCCAGGACAAAACAGAGTACCACATAAATAATGAAATACAAGTTAAAAAAAAATAATCCACTCCCATCACTGTATACTGTGCTACAAGACACACATACAGGCCTGACAAATCAACGTTGCCTCGTTTAGTTTGTTTTGGAAAAGGAAAGGTGTAATTTATGAGGTGTCAAATTTAATTGTCTTTTGCAATCAAAATGTTATGTTTGATTACACCCTTTTGCATATTGCTCATTGGTAACTGGTAAGCAACAAGTATCAATTCACGAGAAGCTGCAGCATGCTACATTATTCTGTGTCATGCACTGTGAAAAACACATGAATACAGTAATGATAACTCTGCAAGCCTGCCAAGATGTCCAGGCTTATTCCCAAAACACACCCTATTCCCTATATGAAGCACTCCCAGAGCAAAGTAGTGACTACATGTTGAAAGAGCTGCCATTTAGGTTCAGATTTGCAGATAATTCAGCTTTGGATGTGCCATGATTTATTAAGACATAACCAGCTCCCACAAACTAGGACCTATATCTGTCTTATCAAGTATATTTAACTTGTTTTCAGTTTAAATCTAACAATCTTTAAAATAAGGTAAATGTTTCTTAACAAGCTAGAATATATCGCTTGTTTTTGGAAAATATGCCTTGAATATTGTGTAATTTGTCTTGTTCCATTGGCAGAATATTTCACTTATTTCAAGCAAAAATATCCTCAAAAATAGTTACATAGTCTTAAAAATGCTTGCAGTGTAACCTCTTTGCCAAACTATATATTTCAGTTACTAAGTGCTCTAAAAGAATGTGTTCAATTTATCAAATAGAATACGACAGAAGCCCTGTATTCTTGTCCCCACATAAATGCTAATGATATGCTTAATTTGTAAGTTACAGTACATCAGATGCTGACTAAATCATACAATTGGTTGAATCCTATTACCTTGTGTCTGTGCAGAGTCCTGCGTCTAACATTGACAGGCTTGTATCCGCCTACCCCTCCCTCACCGAAATAGTGTCTAATGTCTAAAACTGCCAGCAGGGCAGGGGGATAGTACTGCTAATGTCTAAAACTGCCAGCAGGGCAGGGGGATAGTACTGCTAATGTCTAAAACTGCCACTGGGGCAGGGGGATAGTACTGCTAATGTCTAAAACTGCCACTGGGGCAGGGGGATAGTACTGCTAATGTCTAAAACTGCCAGCAGGGCAGGGGGATAGTACTGCTAATGTCTAAAACTGCCACTGGGGCAGGGGGATAGTACTGCTAATGTCTAAAACTGCCACTGGGGCAGGGGGATAGTACTGCTAATGTCTAAAACTGCCACTGGGGCAGGGGGATAGTACTGCTAATGTCTAAAACTGCCACTGGGGCAGGGGGATAGTACTGCTAATGTCTAAAACTGCCATTGGGGCAGGGGGATAGTACTGCTAATGTCTAAAACTGCCACTGGGGCAGGGGGATAGTACTGCTAATGTCTAAAACTGCCACTGGGGCAGGGGGATAGTACTGCTAATGTCTAAAACTGCCACTGGGGCAGGGGGATAGTACTGCTAATGTCTAAAACTGCCACTGGGGCAGGGGGATAGTACTGCTAATGTCTAAAACAAGTATGAAGAGGCTGCAAGGCAACACAAAGTGAAAGAAGGACCAGCAAGAAAGTTTCAGTGAGGAATATCTTGGGGCATCAAGCTCAGAGACAGAAAGAAAACAAGAATCTACAATCTTGTAGATTCATTTCATTTCATTTATGCTCTTAGAACATTAAAAAAATGTAAAGATTGCCTCTTTAAATTGTGAGATTCTGTGAAGTTCCACTGAGAACTGAATGATTACAAACTGCAGCAGTTCTGGGTTTTAGCAGCTCATCCATTTAAATTGTATTCCCCAGAATTTATTATGGGAATGCAATACTTGGGGGGAATGCGATACTTGTTTCAATTCAGAAACTACAGCTCAAACTAAACAGTGCTCCAAGGATACTGACACAAGAAAATACGTTTTTTCCACATCGTGCCTCTCCTTGCCAACCTCCATTGGCTTCCTGTCTCTCAAATAATTGCCTTTTAAATGATCCTTTCAGTCTACAAAGCTCTCAATAACATCAAACCTGCCTACCTATAAGATCTACTTTCCGCACTCAGGGCTTTTCAGACATTCGTGGCCTGTATGTATTTATTATTTCCTTATATATTTTAAAAATTATTTAATGCATTAAGATTCATCTTCTATGAGACGTTTTTGACTATTTCACTACATTATTATCATGCAAATATTGTAAAAAATGCATTATAAAAATAAAGATTGACATGATGAATTACAGATAAAACTAATGGAAGGAAGGAGGCTTCAGTTCCTTTCTCACAATGATGCCCCAGTAGGAAAACAGGAAATAAACAATGAACTACAGTATGAATCCCAAATGTCAACAACAACTGAACGATCAAGCGATTCTTGTGACCTAGGATTGTTCAGTAGATGCTGCCTTTGATGCACATGTACTGCTGGAGCATTGGCTTGAGTTTGGCCCACTGCCTTCAACTGAATATCCTTTATTTTTCCTCACTGTTTCTGTCAAATAAAGCATAAGATATGTGGGGGAGGGGGGGGGGGGCGTATTTTGTGTTAAAACACATTGTAGTTCACTATTAAATGTCGTAAAATACATTGAATTATATGAATGAATTATAATGGGCTAGTTCATTTACAAACTTACCTTTTTCTGGCAGCTTGGTTGCAACTTGGTTTCAACAAAGAACTTGGCCTGAAAATGGATCTGTGCGGCCCACTGAAGTGTTACCCAACACTGCTCCAGACTGACTACTTTCCCAGCCACGTCACGAAAAGTTGAAGTTCTACATCAGTTACTTCCTTGCTTACATTGCATTGAATGCAATTACATCAAACATAAATCCAACTCAAATATAACAAATATACTCTGATGCCTATTGTCTACAAAACACTATGCAATTTAAGGATCGATAATCTAGAAGCCCATAAATAAAACATTTTAGTTAGATAAATCATGTACAAGTGGACCATTGCAATTGTTCTGTTTACATTATTCACCCAAATGTGTCAAGATCAAAGCATTTAAAACTAAGAAGCCCCAACATCAATCAAACGTGACCCTTGCTTGTCAATTAAATGGCTCTGTTTTGTTAATTACTTGACCAGGACCCTGACAGCTTGTCCCAAATTAAATAAAAAAGGTCTTCAACCTTTTCCTGAGGGCCTCACAGCCTTTCCATGTATTTGATCTATTCCAGAGCTAGCCCACCTGATTAGACTTGTTTGCTAATCATCGAGCCCCTGATTAGAGAATCATGTGTCTGTTCAGTGCAAACACACTTCTGTGAAAGCCTGTAGGGAATAGTTCGTTATTTTAGAGGCTGTCAGAAACCCACTTTATTTAGTTCCACTGAATGTTTGATCTCTTCCACTTTCTTCAGTCTTTCCTGGATCATCTGCTGAACGTCTATCTCGGTCTTCCGCAACTGAGCCTGTGGAAAATGTGAGAAATAATTACTTTCAGTAGGCAACCAGGATCCAAATCTGTTTCTACTAAATGGTAACACTGGAAATTGGTATGATAGGACAAACAGATGGATCAAGAGGGAATTTGGTCCAGACAGACTACTTTATTTAGACAATATCTAGGACTAGGCTTTAATGGCCATCTCTATATGTTGGTTTTAAATATAAAGGAATATAATCTGACTACAAAGGAAGCATGTCTGTTGTTGAAATCTTTTGGAATTAATATTTCTTTATATATTTGTTCTGTGGGTAAAATCATTTTTTTCATATTATTTCCAAGAGGGATATCAAACCTGGAATTCACTGTACCTACAAGTTTTAGTATCAAGACCTGTAGCTACAGTCTACATTGTTTAGATTTCCTAGTCAGAATCAACAGTCCAAAGGGAGACACTGTTTTATTGGCAGGCATATACGTTCTTTTTGTTGTGTTTGGCAACATACGTTTATCCATAACTCTGTCCATTACCACGGAAACCTACTGTGTAGTCTAACACTAAGTCTCCACGTTTAAGATTTTAATAAGGTTCCTCCAATTCCAGTTGGTCGACTACACTATTTTCCATTGGACAGAAATATTCCTAGGCTTACTGTGCCTTGAAAATGTGGCTTTAGTTGAATTAACGGATAAACAAGAATTATTTTCCATATTGGGTTTGGTCAAGAGAGACTGGCCTACAATGCAGTGTAGTGATGGTGATATATTCCTTTGTACTTATTCATGTCACAGTGGCGACTTAACTAGGTCTCTACACCAATTGGTTGAGTATTCATTCAGTTTTTATTATGAATATATACTGCATGTTTTAATGTATGCAATTGTGTGCGGAACGAACAAACCAGGTGTCAGTACAAACGGTTCAATGCGAATAAACAAACTAGTTACACAACTAGTTACTTCACGTCCTTGCTTAATGAAAGCCCATTTGTAAAGCCATTCTAGATGTATGCAAATTTTTCTCACAAAGTAACCCGAACAAATAAAGTATCACTTTTACATATAACTGTACAGTAAATGAACCGTATACAGTAGCATTTTCATTTATAGCCTCTACAACAGGGACAGGAAACTTTGGTCCTGGTGAGAAGAAACACCCCTGTTTTAGGTTTATGCCTGCTCATCTGGTGTCCAAGGTTTCCATTAACCCCGGTTTCAGAAGGGTAGAGAGAAACCAGAGGTGTTTTACCCCCCTGGGACCAGAGAAGCCCGACCCTGATTTACACACTCATCTCACCTTCTTCTCAGTCCACTCCCTCTCTACAGGGACTGTGTAGTGGGCCCTGTGGTCCGTCTCGGTGCACAGCACACAGACGCAGACGTGCTCCTTCTTACAGAACAGCTCCAACAGCCTCTCGTGCTTGGGGCACATCCTCTCTTCCAGGTTGGCCACCGGTTCGACTAGCTTGTGCTTGGTGAACCTGGTGTTGTGGTTTTTTATGTGTTCCTCGCAGTACGAGGTCAGACACACCAGGCAGGACTTAACGGCCGTCATCCTGTCACCGATGCAGACGTCACAAGACACTTCTTCCCAGAGGCTGTGGCGTGGCAGCGCCGGGGCACAAGCCGTGGGTTCCTCCGGCTTTTCCTCAGGCGTCTCTTCCTGTTTCCCTTTCATTGGTTTCTCTGTTTCCTGGCTGGTTGTTCGTTGCAGCTGTGGTAGCTGTAGCTTGTTCATCTCCTGCTTCAACCTCAGCTCCTGGAGAAGTTTCTGCTGCTTTTCAACCAGCTCTTGTTGTTCTTTCTTCCTGATCTCCTGCTCCGTCATCATCCCCTCCTGTTCTTTCTTTTTCTGCTCCTCCATCTTTTCCCACAACTCCCGTTCTTCTTTGAGATCCTGCTGTTGGAGGTGTTCCGCGTTGCTTACCCTGATCCCCTTGAATTGCTCAGCAATCTCCCTCAAGACGGTGTTGATGCTAATATCTGGCTTCTTAAAGAACGTCTTCTTGCACATGGGGCATTGGAACAGGTCTGTGGTCTTCCAGTAGTCTAGGATGCAGCAGCGGCAGAAGTTGTGTCCACAGGGTATGGAGACGGGATTGGTGAACACGTCCAGACAGATGGAACAGTGGACCTGCTCCTCCGTCAGATTTCCATGATTTCCTGCAAGGTAAGCCATTACTGGCAGAGAAGACCATGCTCGGTCACACTTACAAATTGCAGTGTTCTCTGACACTTTACATTGCAGTGTTTACGTTTTACATTGTAAACTCTGTATTATGTGTCATACTTGAACTGCAAGATTCGGGTCATTTCATCCCTAAACACAAGGTCTTCTTAAAGTGGGGTTGTGTTGTCGTTTCCCTGCTTTTCTTTGGATGTTAATTAAACATGAACTGGATGTTGACCTCAATGGCCTCCATAATTATGGAGTTAACTACCAACATATTCAAACTTCGTTTTTAATCCATACAGCATCTTGAAAATCTTATTATAACTCTAACAGCACATCCAACTGCAAGCCGAGTGGGAAACCTTGAAAAGACTGTGGGCATTTCTATTCTTGAATGGCCCCCCATGCTAAATATACTAAGAAATAATTGACTTAGAAAGGTGTCTGTCAGCAAATGAATGCTATAAGCACCAGCCCAGCTTTCACATTTAAGCCACAAGCATCTATGAACACGTGGGTTGGTTTCCAAATGAAACACTATGCCCTAAGTAGTGCACTGCTTTGTGCAGGGCTCTGTTAAAATGTAGTGCAGTATGTAGGGAATAGGGTGACATTAGGGTGGCACATATTAGCTAGAAGGTTGGCTATTCATAGATGTAAAAGATGAACAACTTTCCAAAAATATCGGTCTCTCTTCTGCTGTGCTTTCGATATCATAAACACAAGGTTTATGCTAAAAAAAGTCTCCCCTTCACCCTGGAAGTACTTGTTCACTTGTCTTTGTGGATTTGAGAGAAAATTATTGATATACCAATCATGCATTTCTAAATCAGTGAACCTGTGCGTACAGGAGAAACGAGCCATTATTCAGCTCATAAGACATGTTCTCAAGCCATTTCATTCTTACTGAATTCTATATGATTCTTTCTCCAAGCCACTTGCTGTACGAAATCAAAATATTTCAATGTTGGGATGAGCTTAATCCCCGCAATGTCAACCTCTTTCCCATCCGTTCTGCACGAAAACAACAGTCGAACAATGATTGCACAAATCACACATGAATATGTATTCTTGCCGATGGACTTAAAACGCAGAGAGACCAGCGGACTGGAGAGAGATCGAGAGAAAGAGGGTAGAAATGGTGACACTTACCAGAAGGCAGCTGTTGTAGAAACCCCCGTGTACACAGTGACCACTCTGGACAACACTGACACGCGACACCGCTCCCACAAACACTGCCTCCACCCTCCAGGCCCCAAAATATACCCTCGCCCCCCTGCCCTTACCAGAGTTACCAATTTACACTCGCATGGTAAGGAGCACCCTGCTCCAAGGGAAATAATATTGACTGTTCATCGGGCAGTAGGTTATCTATTGTTGGCCATAGGTCTCTCAGTAATGTATTGACAAGTTTGTCATCGAATTTTCTCAACACCATTGCACACAACAAATTAAACATTTGTTGAACACAGTGAACAGATTGAAACGGAATATAACTGGATCTGCGACCTTAGGTGGGAAGCTTCAGGCTTACTCTGAAGTCTGCTGAACATTACTGTTATTGTTGACATTCCTAATACATTTTGGATTAAAACAATTTCAGGGGCCATTTATTTTATTGATGAACAATCTTTATTTTAAAGTAGCAGATTGAAGTACAAAATTAAAAATGTATTATAAGGGGAATGTATAGAAATACTGTTATTATGTTTATATATGCTTTAAGATTTACACAATCTCTGCGAAAAGGCCAAAAAAGTGAACAAGAAGTTTATTCAGAGAATCATCCCCTTAACACACAGGTGTCAAACTCATTCTATGGAATGCCCCGTGTCTGCAGATATACACTACCTTATACTTCATTATTTCACAAGTTAATTAAATTAACTAATTAGTTAGGAAAGCCTCTTATCTGATTGCCTAGGTCTTCACTTGACACAGATTGAAATTAAAAGCAAAAACCCAGCAGACACGGGTCCTTCAGTGGAATGAGTTTGACTCCTCTGCCTAACCATTTCCAACACCCACCTAGAGTATCACAAGAAGAGTTCTCCTTGGTAAGATCACACAGTAAGGTATAATGCAGGCCTGTTAGGTAAACTGTCATTGGTCAACATCTGAGCAGAAGGATGCGTGCGATGTTATGACTGGGTCCCAAGTTCCCCCTTTTCTTAATGTAGGTCTGTAAAAAGTAGTTGGCGTCGGGACGTGGACCCAAATCTGGTCTTGTCTCAGCTATGCTTCACAGCACTGATGATGAGCGGTGCAGCATTCTTTCCCTCTTGACTGAGACAGGGGCTGAAGATGGGGTACAGACTCTCGTCAAAGGTATCCGCAAATGTGAAGAGGTGCGTGCGCGCCTTGACGTCGTAGAACGACACCTGACCACCTTCATGGTCGAGGAAGATCCCGATCTTCTGGGGGAGAGAGGTCAGGTGTAGGGGCAGTCGAGTGGACTCCAAAGCTTTGACCTCTCCACTTTTCAGCCACAGACACCAGAACCTTTGGGAAAAATTGAGATGAGATTAATTTTCCTTTTTCTTTTTTTTTATGTTTTAAGAATCACAATATACTATGTACAAAATAATTAAAGTTAAACATGCATTCTGGGATTTCTGGAGAAGTGGCACAGTCATGCCAAAATGGGCAAAACTCCCAGAAGACCACATTAAACAGGGAAATGTGATTTAACATCACATTTCCCTGAGTAACTAACTCCCTCCAGGCTAATTGATTTGGATTTGAAGTATCACATTTGACTTTGACAGTATTACCCTCCATCTGGGCTAATTGATTTGGATTTGAAGTATCACATTTGACATTGACAGTATCACCCTCCATCTGGGCTAATTGATTTGGATTTGAAGTATCACATTTGACTTTGACAGTATTACCCTGCATCTGGGCTAATTGATTTGGATTTGAAGTATCACATTTAATTTGACAGTATTACCCTCCATCTGGGCTAATTGATTTGGATTTGAAGTATCACATTTAATTTGACAGTATTACCCTCCATCTGGGCTAATTGATTTGAAGTATCACATTTAATTTGACAGTATTACCCTCCATCTGGGCTAATTGATTTGGATTTGAAGTATCACATTTAATTTGACAGTATTACCCTCCATCTGGGCTAATTGATTTGGATTTGAAGTATCACATTTAATTTGACAGTATTACCCTCCATCTGGGCTAATGGATTTGGATTTGAAGTATCACATTTCATTTGACAGTATTACCCTCCATCTGGGCTAATTGATTTGGATTTGAAGTATCACATTTAATTTGACAGTATTACCCTCCATCTGGGCTAATTGATTTGAAGTAACACATTTAATTTGACAGTATTACCCTCCATCTGGGCTAATTGATTTGAAGTATCACATTTAATTTGACAGTATTACCCTCCATCTGGGCTAATTGATTTGGATTTGAAGTATCACATTTAATTTGACAGTATTACCCTCCATCCAGGCTAATTGATTTGGATTTGAAGTATCACATTTAATTTGACAGTATTACCCTCCATCTGGGCTCAGATTGATCTCTCCCTTCCGGCGGGCCGACGCCCGTGCCACGCCCAAAGTCCAGGCGGTCTTGTGACTCACATCGACCTCCCAGTAATGGCGCCCCGAGGAGAGACCCTCACGGGCCAACACGAACAGGGCAGGGTTGAAGCGATGAGGGCCATCCGACTGGTTCTGCTTTCGTTCTTCGTACATCACCTGGCGACCGTCTTCCGACAGGACGAGGTTCTTCTGGGCCGTCCCAGAGTCTAGGAACACCTCACCTGAAGGAGCAGAGAGAGAGCACAGTGTTGATAGCAGTGGTGGTTCTATTGAGAACAGCATATATATATTAACCTTTGCATTATGTGCAGCGAAGGTTAGGTTTATGAATGCGATAGGTTTCAATAGAAGCTTGATAAAAGCATTTGCTTTTAAGACAAAGTTGCTTTTTAAGTACTTAACATGTGAGATTTCTTTAGAAAATAGTTATTTTACAACGAACAACCACAAACAGCAAAGTAAACCTTGGAGTAACACATCCTGGATAATTCCTTTGTTTCATTAGTTAACTGTCATTTTAGTAAATATGTATGATTAGAATAAGTGTGATATTTGATCATACAAATATATGGTAATTGGGTAAATAGAATGGATGAGTGGAGATATGCATTTTAACATTAGATCTCTTCACTGAACATGATTTCCCTTTTCCTAACACTAGTAATGTCCTGTATGATTCTATTCATTCCAACTGGTAAGATGGACCAGTACTGCCACTGTGTGGTTCAGAGCAGACAGGGTTGGTGAAAGTGAAGATACCACCACTTCATACAGAGAGAAGGAACTCATTGTACTCACTCGCATAGTTCTGTAGTTTCCTGAGCTCTGCAAAACACACACACACACAGATATAAACGGTCAGAAATGCAGTCAGAGTCAAAGTCAAAGCTGACACGTGTGGGAGTGGAGGTTATCTGACCATGTGGCGCAGTCAGCCTGATAGCCCGTTGTTGCCCTCTCATTACCGTCAGGCATCCACTCCGCTTCACACTGTGTCTAATCTGATGACTCACCTCTGCATACAGTGTGTGTGCCCACATCTAGATGTCCCTGATTAAGTCACAACTAGACGCCGATCCAAGTACACTGATCAGGCCACGGTTTTATTCTGACACATGAATTAGGTTAGGATTAGCTGGAAGTAACTAGTAAAGAGGTGTGATTCTGACACTAGAAGTTGGTTCAGAAGAAGTCGCGCGACACGTCGAGACTGTTACAATGCTTGTCTACAATTAAACGTATTGCTTCACTTTTCCTGAATCGAGACACTCTTTTTGGTAGAACATGAACTGAATGGCAGTCAAAGTAATAAAGGCCACCTTTTCCACACAGCCTCTTGAGTTCTTCCTGGAACTTGTCGTTGAGCGTGCTGACGGAGGATTGGATACTACCCAGGTACAGGTCAGTGTTCACACTCACTCCTGACCAATCAATGGGCTCTGGGAGGGATGCCAATGAGGGCAAGCTCTGCAGAGGAGGAAAAGGAAGGGTATAACAGTGTGTGAGTGTGTGTGTGTGTGTGGAGGGTGTGTGTGTGTGTGTGTGTGTATGTGGAGGGTGTGGGGTTAATCATGCTGCCAAAATCGCTATCTACCAACTGCGTTGGTCGGCAGTTTTCTGCTCATGTCTGTTCACGTGGCGTGTACGTTTATCCCTTTACCCCCTCCAAGCGTACCTGCAGGAAGCTGACTTTGTCCTGGATCTTTGCCAGGGCTTCCAACTCCGCACTTCTCTTCCTGAGCTGACTCAGTTCGTTCTCCACACCTCGGGCCAACTCCAGGGCATGCCTCTCGGCCTCACGCTGCCTGGAAGAGATGAGCTCCACCAGCTCAGCCTGGCTCTGCTCCACCAAACGCTGCAGCTCGGCGTACACCTGCCAGCTATCCTCCAACTCCTTCTGGGCGCTGCTCTAAGAGACGTGGTCGTACAGTAGGAGAGGTTAGGGGGTGCACACGCTCCCCCGCCCAGCCCACCGGATTCCGCTCCAAGCTTTTGTGTCACCTTTAAAACCCCTTGCGCTTGCTTACAGAGCAGCGAAGGATAACTGCCTCTAGTTACTGTTAGACAATGCTCAAACTAAGGACCTATTTTTAATAATGTAGTTATAATCTATGTATTGTAATGTAATTCCTTTTTGGCCATACTGCTGACTTTGTTGGGGGAAAATGTAATCCTCATAAGTAGTTGTCTCAGATATTTATAATAAGATTAACACTATTCTAAGGGCCCATGTGTATTCTGGCCATAAGAGTGTTGATGTTTGAGGTCCAGGGTCAAAGGATGCTTCCTGTGCGTGATGTTACAAAAATATAAGAGCACTTGGAGCTAAATCAGCAACACTAGCAAGCTTAGATGATGTTGAGAAATGAAACTAAAACACATTAGTTGTATCTAAAATTGTATAATGTCAGTTCCTCTTCAAAATGCTTCCTGGGATTGTTTGGTTATGGCCAATGAGAATGCACAAATGAAATCTCATATCCATTATACAAGGGCAAGACACTGCGCAGGCATGTCACCATCCCCCGTCGGCGTAATATTTTCTTATTGTGTGTCATAATGTGAATAGGTCTAAGCGTTTTGGAGCATGTCCCCCAGCTCCCTTCAGTCTATTTTATTTTTAAACATTTAAACATCTACAGAAACATCCAATAATTTCTTTTTCGCGGTTTCCTGGTGGAATACTGACTGGGTTGAGTGTAAAACATTTACTCTATTACCCATAAATTGACGGACTAGAAACAATATACATTATTTCTGCCAAAATGTGATTTATGGCAGTCATTAAAATTAGTAAGCCTTGTTACACCCAACCCTATAGCTATTCCTTACTATTGTTTGTATTTAACCTCTTGAGATCAGAAAAGCAGTTGAACATGTATTCCATTTTGGGGAATATTAAAAACATAAAAATAAAACAATTGGTGGAAAAACCCTCATATCTGCTGTCCTGCTTATATAATAACTCACGCACATACACACCTGATGTACTGTATGAGTTTCCAGACATCCAACCCAACTGGCCGGACCGGTCTGACTGCCTTGTCTCCCAGCCCACAGGCCGGGTTGGAGGAAAGGTGTTGTTATGTTACCTTTCTATGTCACTTGTCCAAGTTCATGTTAAAAAGGCCCAAAGTAGAAACCCGTGAAAAGACGGTGGATCATTTCTTCGTCTTTCTTTTCCTCGCACTCACCCTCCCATTCTATGTCAGAAAGTCATCGACTGAGACATCCGCTGCTTTCATTTCTTCCTTGTATTTTTAAAACCTGTCTGAAATTGGCCACAGACGCCACGGCTCTATATTTACCCTCAATATCTGACCATGGAACTGCCCTTAGGCAAACGTGGTAAATAAAAAGGGCAGCTTAAGTTGAAAATGCTTACATTTCTCCAGCCCTTTATCCGTCCGCTGTTGAACAAAAGCATCGGAGTGGTCTTTTTTTTTGTTGTGTTGAGCGAACCTCAAAGGTGGTTTTCAGAAATTTGAAGCTAAGGACTGTAAGCTAGAAAAAGTGAGTGGTAATACAGGTAAATGTTTGCTCTTGCTATACCAGTTAGTCTGCCTAGTCCAAGTGGTTGGAGCAGAGCCATTACAAACATGGGAACAAACTAAACTAAACAATGCTTTTCATGGTGAGCCTCCTTTAAGGTTTTGTATGGGGACACTGTGTTGTAGGTCACATTATTTGACTGGCTTATCTTTTCGTGCCAGCCCATGTCTACGCTTAACTTTTTACTGTCATGTGAAAGTCAGAATAAAAACCTATTTATACATTTAGACTCATGAATACAACTGAGCTTAAGCAACTACTACGGTATATGAGGTTGATGCATTTGGATGATCTCACCATATACTGTATATGAGAAACTCACTTTTATGACCCGTATGGAGTGTTTGATATCGTCCAGCTTCTTAGTTCGCTCCTTGATCAGCTGTCTCAGCTCCGACTTCCTCTTGCCCAGATAATTCTGTAAGGGCAGAGTACAGATTATAAAAATCATCACATGGTATATAGCTGATCTGAAGTCAGTTTCATCTTTTAAATCATTGTCAGTGTTGTCAGATAGGGAGGTTTCCGGCACAATTGGGCTATTTTTAATTACAGTGTGCGGGCTCAAACGAGCTTGGGCTGGTCGATTTGCACATAGGGTTGTATAGGTTTTGCCGTTCTTTTTCTGGAGTCTAGGCGTGATTGGGCGGTTTACAGTGAATCAAATCTGGCAACACTAATCATAGTGAATAAGATAAGATCCTTGATCAGCAGCCAAATACTTGAGATACTCTTTAGTAATCCACAATAGTTACACATAGAGTACATTTTCTGGAATTTACTAAGCGTTTTCACATAATGTGAAGCTGTTAAGGAGATGTCTACCTGGTAAGAAATTGTATAACACCACTTTTGCTCTAGGCATTATCATTTCACCCACCATGTTTTGAAACTCTAGCCTCCAGAGCAACACAAGACCTCCACATACACCGTCTCATGCAGTTACACATCATCTCCAACCCTGTTTGGAACCACTGTCAAAACCTGCATTTCACCGACGGTCCCCATCCACCCGACCACCTCTCCCGTGGACTCACAGTCTTTTTCTTCCACTCGCGGTCGATGGAGACGAATTCGTGGGATTTGTGTGAGCCCTCGGCGCAGGCGATGCAGATGCAGCCGTGGTCGTTCCGGCAGTAGACCTCCAGCAGCCGCTCGTGCTTTCTGCAGATCTTGTTTTCCAGCTGGTGCACTGGCTCAATGAGGCGGTGAGACATCAGCGACTTCACCTTCCTGTAGAAGGTCAAGTTTAATATAGGTGTGCTACCAACGGGAAAAGCGCTCTGGTCCCTGATTTTCAGAACTAGGAAAATGTGTTACCAGCTTGGCTGTGATGTTTTTATGAACGCGAGGTAAAAAATGTAACATGGTCAGCTACTTTTTCGAGACCTTATGTTAAAAATTACCTGATATACAAAAATATATTTTTTTATTTCTTACTGGTGGTGCCGAAGATGGGCCTCACAGAACGACCCGGGACAGGAGAGACAGGACTTCAGCGCCCTCATCTTCCTTCCGATGCATGCATCGCACGGTACCTCTCCCGTCCGGGCAAACTCCCCACCCTCTGCCGGATGTGCCTGTGGCTCGAGGTGAACCCCCGGACTGGAGGACAGTGTCCCGACCGCACCCCTCTTTGTGTTCGGTGGAGTCACCCTGACATCAAGCTCTTGGAACTGGGCTGAAATCTCGGCGAGGACCCGGTTGATGCTGAGCTCCGGCCTCCGGCTAAAGCTCTTCTTACACATGGGGCACAGAAACTTCTTGCTGTGGTCCCAGTAGCCCTGGAGTAAGTGGAGGAGGTGAAGGTAAAGGCTTTAGATCCATTTTACTTACAGTCCATAGAAACACACAGTCCCACCACATGAGCATTTGGAAGCAAAGCATCAGCCAGCCTCGGAGCCTGATGTAGACTTCCTAGCCACTGAGCCATCCCTCCAGCTTTTTTCATTTTTTAGCCTGGGTAACCGTAAGGGAATTGGTGACAATAGCTGATGTAAAAAAGGACTTTATGAAGCAAATGCGATACCTGCAGGCAGGCCTTGCAGAAACTGTGTCCGCAGGGGGTGGAGACTGGCTCCACAAACACCTCTAGGCAAATGGAGCACAGGAACGAATCCTCGGACAGGGTGTGCCCCTTGCCTGGGGAGCTCAAACCTGAGCGGTGGGAGGCAGAGGGAAGGGGAGAGGGAGAGACTGTTATAGAGACTTTTTGGAATGTTCCAGAGCTTGGGTTGGTTACTAAAAAAGCCAGGAAATACATGAGTTTACTTCTTCCGTGCCCTACTTTGGGTTTTAAAAACCAATGCCCAAACAAAGCTCATTCACTCGCATCAGGAAACAGGTTTGCGAAAATGTTTCCAAGTGATTCAGCTGTGAACCATCCCTGGAATGTAGACACGCCACCTGTGTCTCTACCATTCACCTGTTCAATATTCCGGAGAGTGCAGCACTGTGGCTTAAATGGCATCCTATCATTGTCTTAATAGTGCTCTGTGCCAATGTAGAATAAAATGACACCTGTTATGTTTCAAAGCTACATTTTCAAGAAGGATATTCCATTTACAAAAGGTCAGTTCCTCAAATATAGGAAGTTTAGAGGGTTGAAGTGAAAGCATTTGGCACAATCTTTGAACCTGCTAATGTCAAATTCATGGTTAATAATTAACTTTAAGACAATAATCTTTCACATAACCTTAAAATACAATGTGAGACCTGGGTCATTTATCCTCCCACACGCCAATGAGTCACATTTTTGTGTGTTATATTCCTTACAGGATCAGTATGTCTTTAAACATACTTACGAAAACAATACCCCCATATGCTGTGAGAAAAACTCCAAATTCTTGATAACCAATGACACATGATCATATAAAACAATACAGCATTAAAACAGGATAGATGAAAGGAACAGAAAGGTCATTATAAATATAGATAATAAAACGTACTCTGCATGCTGGCTGAGTTTTCCTGATACTTCTTTTCTTTTTACAGTTCTCTGGGCAGTGGACCTGTTTTCTCCCCGCTACACTAATGTGTATTGTACTCAGTAAATCCACAACAGGTTTTGACCCTGTGAAACTACAACCTCCTACTTTCCTCCCCCTCAACATCACACGCCCTGTGGGTGTGTCCAAACTTCACCCAGACCCATTTTCAAAGCAAGAGGGCCATTTTGAGGATCATGTAGATACCTATGTTGTGTGTAATCCTATGAATGTTGATGGTCAAAACTAAAAACTGTTCCAAGGCTAGCCATCCGAGTTGGACGGTATATCAGGTCAGGACCTACAGGAAAGGAGGCCCTCTCCTCATCTCCGGCACCTTATGCTAAATTATCCCTAAAACCGAATAAACGAATATTTAAACAAAATACAGTGTTAAAAATATAAATAAATAAATAAATATATGTGAAATAGTTTCAAAATTATGCTTTTGTATGTGTTTTTCATTGTATGAAAAACGTGACTTACATTTGGAAATGTATTTGGGACCAATATACAGTATATTTATTTTTTATATTTGCTGAGGTGTGGTTGTCTTGTACAAGCATATCAGAAGCTTAAGCAAAATGTATCAGACAATAATTGTCATATGTGTGCACAGTATTTTAAATATTTGCAAGTAATCTTTGCAACTTTTAGTAATGGTGTATTAGTGATATCAAGCATAATTGTAAAATATTCCCTGCTGTTGCCTATTATCCAAGTTCTAAACCTTTCAAGTGGCACATTCTCCATTCCCCAATATACCTAAGAGTAAACAATGTAAAGACAGGCTTTGTGGACACAGATTAAGGCTAGTGTAAAGGACAAAAATATCAAGCTCAGTTGAGAATCTCCATTCTCCATAGTCCTAGACTATGTCTGGAAACACCGTGCTCTGCCTCTATTACTTTCGTTAGTTATAGAGCCATCACGGAATTGGGATATTTTAAGAATTCTCACTTTAACTCACTTTTAAAAATGTGAAGAGTTAGGCGTGATCAGAACAATGTATTGTATAGTTTGATTGATCGATTTCAGACAAACAGCTGGACATTTGAATTGTAAAGGTGTATTGTCTTAAAATAGCAAAAGGTAGGGGAAGATGTGTTGTAATAGCGCTTGTAGATATGTTTTGACTGACACGACCGTGACGTTATCTTGCCAGACTCCAACCTTTATATAATAGCCTAATCTGAATTATTATTTTGAAGTAGGGAAACGGATTTTAAACTCCTAATAAAGTGTATACAAATACTAATATGATCATACGTAAGATGCTTGACTCACGAGTAAAAATAATTGTTTTGGTTGAGCGTGCGGTTTCGATGATTTCAATATCATTTCAATTCATCGCGCAGCCCTACTCTTCAGCTGCACTTCTTATATTGCTATAGAATAATAATAATGAAAAAAGTATCATATACCCATACAGCCGCCAGAATCAGATGGCAACAGTGCCCAGTAACCGGTGCACTCTCTTTCTCTCGACGGCCTCCCACAAAATGCCCACAGTCCCAAATAGTGCGAAGTAGATCTGCGGTTTGAATGACACACAGAGGACCCAAAATATTTGCGTTTTTTAATTAACTATATCATATTTTGGAGGCCTTTAATGCATAATCGGAATTGCAGATGAATTGATCGGGGACAAAAAAATATATATATAATTTTTTTTTTAAAGATCCGGGGATAGCCCCGGACGCCTAGGTCTCGGTGTTTATGGTAAAACACAGCTAATCTTTTTTTCCTACTTTTTCTACTGTGCCTAGTGTACCGTTGTACGCCTAGAGTGAATAGAGTGCCGCACACTGAAGGATCCAGTCCTGTTCAAAGATTGCGTCCTTTCTTTCTCGTTTCCATGACTGACATCCAGATGAAGGATATATTCCTGAGGGCTTCACATTCCAGGTGTCCACAAAGTTTTCCATACCACAAGATACACATCTTATACATTTATGTACATTTTCTGGCCATGAGGGAAGGGGAATTTGCTCAAATGTAGGGGCTGCTTATGGAGCTATCTATTAGACCAGGCAATTCCATGCCTTTTTGTTTGAAGCCACTTTATGTAACACCCCTTCATGGAACACCCAGGGTGTAAACTATCCAATTAGGAGAGAGAAGTTCTGCGCCCATCTGAAATGTCTGTCATATGGTATTAAAGTCTAACAAGAAACCCACCTGAAAAATGATTCCCTTATTAGGATTAAATGGATGGGGCAAATATATCACCACCAGGGAAGACGATTTGTCAGGATGTCAGGGATACTTGTTTATTGGAGTTTGTGGTCCGACACATGACAATTAAACTCAATGTCATAACATACTCTACTGATTCTAATTCCTGAGCCATTCTGTCCCAGAGTAAGACAGTTAACTGAATTACTCCCAGGTCTCAGCAGTGAATAAGAACATGTTCTTAGCGTACAAATTTGACATGATTACTTGTTATAAAATATATCCCTCAACAAATGATCAAGATCTTAAAATGTCAGGAATGTCTTTCAATTAAAAACCTTATCTCAGAATGTATGAATACAGTTAAAACCATAAACTGGCAAAAACACATTTCCAAACATAACAAATAAATCTATTTTATTCCAATCAATAATATTGTGATATAACCACAATAATTAATAAAAAGAAATCCACATTAATCTCAATGTAGAAATTAACCAAAAATAAAATCAAGCAATAATTAAAAAAATTTAACAGAGTGAGCCTCAAGCGGAGACATTTTCATAGAATTTTTCAAGGTGTCTAAAGATTCAGTTACCTCTTCTACTACCATACATGAAATGATGTTGTATTTGGACTGGCTTAAGTAAATAAATAATGTTAGCTAGCAACATAAGCTGGGCAGATATAATATCAACAAAAGATTTGCCAAACTAAATTAACATAACCCGCTCAATTGTTTCCAATGGGTAGCTAATAAAGTTGGGTGGGTAGAATCTAAGAAATTAGGTGGACAAAACCAAGCATGACCTAGTGAGATACTGATATCTACATTATTTTCCCATCTTTTTATTATCTTTAGATACTTTGTTATACTGACAATTATGTGTGTTGGCGTGTGTTAAATGTGGGATTTTAAGAAAATCCATGAGAATATTTTCTTCTCAAAGTCTGCAGCACCAATCAATTAAATTCAACTTAATTAGCATGAAAGTTATTACAACCATATTGCCAAAGTTAGAAGTACAGTAAGAAGGAGTCTACATGGTAGCAGCCCCATTTAAGGGGACATCAAGAACAACAATAACAAGCATTATATTCAGAAATATTCAGCAATAACAAAATGCTCAGAGTGAACAACAGGTACAAATAAACAGATAAGTCATATAAACACTAAGGGCAGAAATGACTGTCATCATCTGAAAGACCTAGCAACAGCTAAAACATTGAGGTTAACAGTAACAATGAAGTGAGAATACATAAATAATGAATAAAATGTAACAGTTCACGGCAGGTCACAGGTTATCCCTTATTTTGTGGCACTCTCTGAGGAAGCGTCCAGCTAGGGGGGCTGTGTGTTCCTCCCCCAAGAACACCTGCATCTTTTCCTCATTGGACAGCATGGTGAATGATGGCACTAGTGTTTCAAATTTATTAAAGAAATGGTGTCTGGTTTTTGTGTAATGTTGGCAGTGTGGTAGAAAGTGCATCTCTGTCTCTACCTCATCTGTCGTACAGTGACCACATGTTCTGGATTATTTTGGTAACCAGGTTTTTTTGTGCCTACCTTTTTCAAACACCATCCTTACATATTCAAACACTTAAATTCCTAATAAATTATAGTTATTGTCGCTTATTACAATAACCCTAAGAAGTTTAAATTTAGCCGAACATTTTGAAGTGGATTTACAAATAATTTAATTTGACACATGAAATAGAATTTCCTGATTCATCAACAAATCAGCTCTTGGCCTGGTCCTCAAATTACTTAAAGAGATGTACTGTGCATCTTCCCACCAAAACTAAATTATTCAGATCTACAGTTCCGGACACAAACAAGGTTTTTCAGATATTTTCTGACACGCATAGCATCCTGGTTAAGATGAGTCCTCATCCCATGTCATTGATTGTGTAGATTACTTGTTTTATAGGTACAATATGTACACCGATCAGCCATAACATTATAACCACCTGCCTAAGATTGTCTAGGTCCCCCTTTTGCCGCCAAAACAGCCCTGACCCGTCGAGGCATGGACTCCACTAGATCTCTGAAGGTGTGCTGTGGTAACTGGCACCAAGACTAGCAGCAGACACTTTAAATCCTGTATGTTTCTAGGTGGGGCCTCCATGGATCGGACTTGTTTGTCCAGCGCACCCCACAGATGCTAAATTGGATTGAGTTCTGGGGAATTGGGAGGCCAAGTCAACACCTTGATCTCGTTGTTGTGTTCCTCAAAAATTCCTGAACCATTTTTGCTTTGTGGCAGGGTGCATTATCATGCTGAAAGAGGCCAATGCCATCAGGGAATACCATTGCCAAGGGGTGCACATGGGCAGCAACAATGCTCAGGTAGGTGGTACTTGTCAAAGTAACATCCACATGAATGGCAGGACCCAAGGTTTCCCAGCAGAACATTGTCCAAAGCGTAACATTGCCTCTGCCGGCTTGCCTTCTTCCCATAGTTCATCCTGGTGCCATGTGTTCTCCATGTAACTGACGCTCACGCACCCGGCCATCCACGTGATGTAAAAGAATATGTGATTCATCAGACCAGGCCACCTTCTTCCATTGTTCCGTGGTCCAGTTCAGATGCTCACCTGTCCATTGTAGGCACTTTCGGCAGTGGACAGGAGTGAGTATGGGCATCCTGACTGGTCTGCGGCTACACAGCCCAATATGCAACAAACTGCGATGCACTGTGTGTTCTGACACCTTTCAATCAGTACCAGCATTCATTTTTTCAGCAGTTTGAGCTAGAGTAGCTTGTCTGTTGTATCAGACCACACACCTTTGCTCCCCACATGCATCAGTGAGCCTTAGCTGTCCATGGCCGGGTCACCGCTTTTCCTCTCTTGGACCACTTTTGATAGGTACTGACCACTGCAGACCGGGAACACCCAACAAGGGCTGCAGTTTTGGAGATGCTCTGACCCAGTCGTCTAGCAATCCCAATTTGGCCCTTGTCAAAGTCGCTCAGATCCTTACGCTTGCCCATTTTTCCTGCTTCTAACACATTACCTTTGAGGACAGAATGTTCACTTGCTGTCTAATAAATGACAGGTGCCATGATAGTGAGATTATCAGTGTTATTCACTTCACCTGTCAGTGGTCAAAATGTTGTTGCTGATCGGTGTATATGTTAGCTTTCAAACTTGGTGGTTGGGGAATAAGAACATTGGACATTTTGGAAACTAGAATAGTGAGCAATCTGTCATTCTGTCCCTGAATAAGACTTGAACCCTAATTGCTCCGTCTCCCCTAAGTTGTTGCTGAAAAGAACAATAGGATGGATCCACCTTTCAGGTTGTGTGTAAATGGTGCAGATGGAGTGTACCAAGACAATTTAATTTCCGCGCACCTCGGAAATTGTAAGAGGAAGGACCTCATCTCTTTCTGCACTGAGGCAAGGATCGAATATGGGGAAGATGTGTCCTTTGAATTCACACCCTGTGTACGTAAAGATGTGGGACTTTTCTATCACATCATAGAATGACACTTGTCCTTCCTCATAATCCAGGAAGACACCAACTTTCTCCGGTCGGGTCAAAAGTAAGACATGGCTTGGTACTTTTGTGAATGCCAGATATTCTTTGCCGTCCATATGACAAAAGGTCCATAACCCTGTTTCAGGCTCAGGATAAATTAATTCCTTCCTTGGTATTGTCTCACAAGCTACTCCTATCGCCCAGTTTGATTTCCCCTGCAATCCAACTTCCCAATAATGTTTCCCAAAGTTATACCCCTGTTTTGCCAGGACGCAGACATCCTCAGTGAATCTCTCAGGATTATCTGGCACCTTTTGACTCTTCTTTAATTTCTTCACTTGTTTTCCATCCTCTGAGAGACTGAGCCATGGGCCTGCAGTGTTTGGGTCCATGATCACGTCCGCTGAATTCATGAAGGAAACAATATTTTAATGTCTGAACGTTTTAACTGGGAAATATCAAATCTAAACCCTCTGCAGTTTGCTTTTAAAACCGTATACGGAAATGTGAGTAATTCATTTACCAGAGTAAGTCTGCATCTTTTGCAGTTCTGCCAAGGAAAATTGCAAAATGTTAAGAAATGACTGCAAAAACGGAACGAACATTTAAATATCCTTTAATGACTTACACTTGCTTTAATCTTACCAGTGGCTGAAAGCTTTCTTAGTTCTTCTGTAACAGACTCATTCACCTGACATATTGCATGTCGAACACACCCTAAGAAGTCAACTGGAGGAACGTGGATGTTAGTCCAGTCTTTCATTTTTGGAAGGATGGAGGTTTGACTGAATCTCTGTTTCAGGGAGGTGAAAATTTACTATCAAAATTATGTTTAAGCAAGAAATAAAGATAGCCTTTTACAACCCTGTTTCCCAAAAAGTTTGGATGCTGCATAAAATGCAAATAAAAACTGAATGCAGTGATGTGCAAATCATTTATCCCTATATTTACTTGAATAGTATAAAGACAACATAGCAAATGTTGAAACTGAGAAATGTTATTATTTTTGGAAAAATACATGCCCATTTTGAATTTACCAGCAACACATTTAAAAAAAGTTGGGACAGAGGCACGTTTACCACTGTGTTGCATCACCTCTTTTAACAATACTCTGTACGTGTTTGGGAACTGAGGAGACCAATTGCTGTAGTTTTGAAAGTGAAATGTTTTCCCATTCTTGCTTGATATAGGATTGCAGCTGCTTAACAGTTCAGGGTCTCCTTTGTCGTATTTTTCGTTTCATAATGCACCAAATGTTTATGTGCTATGGCATTGTCCTGCTGAAATAAGCAAGGACTTCCCTGATAAGACATTATCTAGATGGCAACATATGTTGCTCCAAAACCTGTTTATATTGTGCAGCATTAATGGGGCATTCACAGATGTGCAAGTCACCCATACCATGTGCACTATTACATCCCCTTACCATCGCGGATGCTGGCTATTGAACTCTGCACTGATGACAAGCCGGATGGTCCCTCTCTTCTTTAGCCCAAAGTATGCAGCATTCATGATTCCCAAATATTCCCATTATTTAAAATGTTGCTTTGTCAGACCACAGGACAATTTTCCACTTTGCCTCAGTCCATCTCAAATGACCTCAGGCCCAGAGAATGCGACAGCATTTCTGGATCTTGTTTATATCTGGTTTCTTCATTGCATGGTACAGTTTCAACTTGCCTTTGTGGATGCAGCAACTTACTATGTTTGCCGACAATGGTTTTCGTTCCTGAGCCCATGCAGTGATATCTACTACAGGATCGTGTCTGTTTTTAACGCAGTGCTGCCTGAGGGACTGAAGATCGCGGCCAACCCATATTGGTTTTCGGCCTCCATTGCATACAGAGATTTCTCCGCACTCTCTGAATCTTTTAATTATATTATGTACTGTAGATGATGAGATCCCCAAACTCGTTGCACTTCTACATTGTGAAACACTGTTCTTAAATGGTTGCCTATTTTCCTGCGTTGTCTTTCACTGAGTGATGAACTCCTGCCCATCCTCATCCTCTCTGGGAGGCTCTTTTTATACACAATTATGTTACTGATGTTGAAGTGTATGAATGTATGCTTGTTATGTTTAGTTTACAACAGAACATCTGTTTATCATCTGTTTATCATCTGTTTATCATCTGTTTATCATCTGTTTATCATCTGTTTATCCGTACGCAGGAAGTCACGTGCGACTGTAATCAGCCAATGGGCTAACAGTACTGTGTTGTGTATTCTGTCCTGCGATCTCTATGAAATAGAGGACAACCGGAAGTTCTTTGAGATGGGATGAGTTTGTAAGATCGAGTTTTTAACATCATGAACAATCGACTATCAAATGCTGCAATAAATAATAGAAGGACTCTCTCCGTTGACAAATCATTATTTCAACCACTATAGGAAACACTGACCTGTTATTTCAACCACTATAGGAAAACTGACCTGTTATTTCAACCACAATACTGACCTGTTATTTCAACCACTATAGGAAACACTGACCTGTTATTTCAACCACAATACTGACCTGCACTCAATACTTAGTTGGGGCTCCTTTTGCCTGAATTACTGCAGCAATGCGTCGTGACATGGAGTCGATCAGTCTGTGGCACTGCTCAGGTTTTATGAGAGCACAGGTTGCTTTAATCGTGGCCTTCAGCTCTTCTGCATTGTTGGGTCTGGCGTATCGCATCTTCCTATTCACAATACCCCATAGATTTTCTATAGGCTTAAGGTCAGGAAAGATTGCTGGCCAATTTAGAACAGGGATACCATGGTCCTTAAACCAGGTACTGGTAGCTTAGGCACTGAGTGCAGGTGCCAAGTCCTGTTGGAAAATGAAATCTGCATCTCCATAAAGTTGGTCAGCAGCAGGAAGCATGAAGTGCCCTAAAACTTCCTGGTAGACAGCTGCGTTGACCTTGGACCTCAGAAAACACAGTGGACCAACACCAGCAAATGACATGGCACCCCAAACCATCACTGACTGTGGAAACTTTACACTGAACTTCAAGCAACGTTGATTCTGTGCCTCTCCTCTCTTCCTCCAGACTCTAGGACCTTGATTTCCAAAGGAAATGCAAAATGTACTTTCATCAGAGAACATAACTTTGGACCACTCAGCAGCAGTCCAGTCCTTTTTGTCTTTAGCCCAGGCAAGATGCTTCTGACGCTGTGTCTTGTTCAAGAGTGGCTTGACACAAGGAATGCGACAGCTGAAACCCATGTCTTGCATACGTTTGTGCGTGGTGGTTCTTGAAGCATTGACTCCAGCTGCAGTCCACTCTTTGTGAATCTCCCCCAAATTTTTGAATGGGTTTTGTTTCACAATCCTCTCCAGGGTGCAGTTATCCCTATTGCTTATACACTTTTTTCTACCACATCTTTTCCTTGCCTTCGCCTCTCTATTAATGTGCTTGGACACAGAGCTCTGTGAACAGCCAGCCTCTTTAGCTATGACCTTTTGTGTCTTGCCCTCCTTGTGCAAGGTGTCAATGGTCGTCCTTTGGACAGCTGTCAAGTCAGCAGTCTTCCCCATGATTGTGTTGCCTACAGAACTAGAACTAGAGACCATTTAAAGGCCTTTGCAGGTGTTTTGAGTTAATTAGCTGATTAGAGTGTGGCACCAGGTGTCTTCAATATTGAACCTATTCACAATATTCAAATTTTCTGAGATACTGAATTTGGGGTTTTCATTAGTTGTCAGTTATAATCATCAAAATTAAAACAAATAAACATATCAGTCTGTGTGGAATGAATATATACATTATACAAGTTTCCCTTTTTGAATGGAATTACTGAAATAAATCAACTTTTTGATGATATTCTAATTATATGACCAGCACCTGTATATAGGGGTTAAATTATTTAACACATTCAGTATTTCTTTAGATTTTACACAGCCTCCAAACTATTTGGGAAACGGGGGGTTGTACCAAATTGTTGATATTTTCAGCTTCAATATGAAATACTAAATTACTAGATTAAAACCATCACATACCTGTAGAAATAGGAGGTTATCCTCAGTGTTTGAAAGCTGCTCCAGGTCATGCATTTTGTTCTGCATCTCAGTCATTTCCTGCAACAGTTTGTTAATTACCCCTTCTGCCTGCATTTCTGCTGCTTTCTGCTTCTTCTCGATCGTCTTGATGAGTTCAGCCTGGCTTGACTCAATGGATTGTATCAGCGCAGTGAAGACCTCCAGACTGTCTGCCATTTCTGCTTCTGCGTTGTGCTGATGAGAATGTAAATTGTTAGTACATCACTGACATTGACAATAGATTCATGGATTTAGACTAAACCCAATGGGAATTAGTTATACATAGTGTCTCATCTGGGTCAAATTGATACTGAATACCTTAACATCATGTTGAATTCCTCTGTAATCTAAGGACTCACCCTACTTAACTCCATCGAAGCATTGATCTCATCTATCTTTTTCTGTCGGTTTTGGATCATTTTCTGCACTTCTTTCTTGTTACTCTGAATCTGAATCTTTGGGTAACAATGTACAGTAAAGTTATTCTCCATTTCATTCACAGGACTGAGTTGTTCTATGGCATAATCTTTAAAACCAGACAATATATTTAGTAAAAAATGTTTTAAAAGCTTACCATTTTCTCTTGCGATTCTGTTTGTACTGTCACAGTGTGGTGATTATTGTGTTCCATCTCTGCACAAAACTGACACACGTAGGTCTGGTCATTCCTACAGAACAGCTCCAGGAGTCTCCCGTGCTTCTTACACATCCTGTCCTCCAGGTTCCCCACAGGATTGATCAGCTTGTGTCTCTTAAGAGACGCCACTCTCTGATGAGGCTCCAGGTGAGTCTCACAGTAAGAAGTCAGACACACCAGGCAGGACTTCAGGGCCTTGAGTTTCTGCCCAGTGCACACGTCACATACCACCTCTCCACTAGCAGCTATGCAACCTTCATGAAATGTAATATTCTTAAAATGATCAACTAACTCCCTGAATGTTGTGTTGATTCGAAGCTCAGGCCTTCTGTCAAAGATCTCCTTACAGAACGGGCACTGGAACTGATTGCAGCCATCCCAGTAGGTCCCGATACAATTCTTACAGAAGTTGTGGCCACATGGAGTTGAGACTGGGTCAGTGAATGGGTCTAGACAGATAGAGCACTGGAACTGGCTCTCATTCAGGGAGGTAGCCATATCTGAAAAGAGAGTCGTTTTTTTATCTAGCCATGCAAATGTCAACCGAAACCGTGTCCCTTCAAGGTAGGTGCGACAGTGCCTGTGTATGCAAAGACAAATGTGTCGATCAGTTGGATGAAACATGTGTTTAAAGGAAACTACATTTCAACTAAATAATGTATGTGTCACGTCCTGGCTATGCCCCCTAGCCATCTCTGCACTGGGCTGGGGCCATAGTCAGGACAGGACAGAAGGTGGTGCCTTTAGCCACCTTTAATCCTTTTGGTCTCCCCAATTGGAGGCAGGTGGAGATCGTTGCCTCCAATTGGGGAACCTATTTATGTTTTCTGTTTGGCCACACCCAGGGTGGTTCATTTTGGTTTCATTTCGTATTGAATGCCCTACGTCACTGGTTGCTGCTGTTGGTTGGTTTCTTGTTGTGATTGAAACCATGGGTTATTTCCACCATTTTGACTTTGTGCCTGTGTCCTACCACAACCGTCACAGTATGCACTGGTTCTATAGCATTAAAGATCAAAATCTTTACTGTACATTGTGTAATTAGTTGAGAACAAAATTACATAAAACAGTCAATGGAAACCAAAATCACCAACCGATTGAGGGCTAGATTAAAACTGACACTGAAAATCAAAATAAACATTTGAAATCACAGGCTGTTCCAACTTGTGTGAATTTCATCTCGGCAACTCAAAATGTGTCTCAGTAGTATGTATGGCCTCCTGAAAATGTCTGTGCATGCTCCTAATGAGATGGCAGATGGTGTCCTAGGGGATCTACTCCCAGACTCCTGGACAGTCTGTGGAGCTACTTGGTGGCGTCAGATGCACCGATACATAACGTCCCAGAGGTTCTCAGATGGATTCAGGTCTGGGGAATGTGAGGGCCAGTCAAGGGCATCAGTGCCTTCGTCATCCAGGAACTGCCTACAAACTCTTGTCACATGAGACCAGGCATTGTCCTGCACCAAGAGGAACCCAGGGCCAACTGCACCAGCTGCACTACCTGTGCAAACTGAATGGGGTGCAGGTACCGCCTCATGCTACCAGTAGTGACAAGGACACTAGCAAAACTTGAGAAGAATCGGTTAGGAAGGATAAGGAGAGAGCAATTATCTGTGGCCACCACCTGCAAAACCATTCTCTATTTGGAGGTTGTCTTGCTGTTGCCTCTCCAGTGCACCTGATATCACTTTCATTTATACCAAAACATGTGACATTCATTCACAATCGTTTATGCTTTCTAACTGGACAGATTGATATCCCTGAAGTTTAATTTACTTGGTGTTATAGTTTGATGATAACCTGTTCCCCTAATTTTTTAAGCAGTGTATATAGGAACTAATTGAGTGCAGAGGAAAAGAAACACAGGTGAAACCTGCTAGGACTGACACAGGGAAAAAGGTTAATATCAAAACAACACTTAAACAACATTACAAAACTAAACCAAAACACAAGAAAACACAGGAGTCAGCATGGGTACCAGTCAGCATGATCAAGCGCCCTGCCACAAAGCAAAAATGGTTCAGGAATAGTTTGAGGAACACAACAACGAGTACAAGGTTTTGACTTGGCCTCCAAATTCCTCAGATCTCAGTCCAATCGAGCATCTGACGGGGATGTGCTGGAAAAACAAGTCCGATCCATGGAGGCCCCACCTCGCAACTTATGCGAGTGGTTGAAATACGCAACTAGGCAGGTGGTCATAATGTTATGACTGATATGTTTATGTTCTAGGAAGTGAATCTAACAGCACCGTTCTCATCAACCACTTCCTGTTGTCTACCAGTGTCCGACTATCTTCGGCCTAGTGGTTTTGCATACTCAGGTCAAAATATATTTTGCCCACACATTTTACAAATAGTGAATATGTTTAAATGCCTAACGCACAGAGCACAGTGCATTTGCTTTCGTGATTTTGCCATAACAGTATTGTGATCTGTTTTGCAATTGTTTCTAATGTAGCATTGTCGTAAGGGGAACTAGCAAGTTAACATATTTGTTTAACTGTCCATACCTTGTGTATTCTATTCATATTATGTACCTTTTACAACTTGAATGTAAATCTCATAGGAGGTCTACTCTAACACATTGAGTAACAGTGGTATAAAAGTACTGTATACTACAATAAATAACATACAACAATAATAAGACAAAGAAGATTGTAATGTACAGGCCTAAGATTAAAATACTGTTATAGATATATAGAAAAGTATGTTGTTTGAGTATCCGTTTCCTTGTTTTATAATATAACATTCTATTGCAAGGATAATTCCTACCTGTGAATTTGTGTGTCTCTTCTGTTTACTTTCAGTTTACATTACGAACCAAGAACCACATGCTCCTCCTTTAAAGGTGATGTCACTCAAGAACTAGAATGAGGAAACACCCTACTGTATCTTTGGCATTTCTTTGAAAGTATGGACAACCCCATTGTTTAAAACAGTGTCTAACACAGTTAACTATTTTGAAATAATGGAAGACCTCTGTTAGTGCCCAGACTGAACCACTTAAGTCACCCTTTTAGTGTCTCATTATTTTATCATTTTTAACCCTCAAAATCAAAGCCACTTGTCCGTAGAGTGACTGGCAGCAATGATAGGCAGCAAAATCTCCAAATCTAAGTGAAGATGGCCGCAAAATCTCCAAATAAAACCCCATCGAAATCTTTGGATGTATGTCGTGTTTGTGGTGAACCTTATCAGTCTTTGAGAAACAAACATAACCTTTTCCTAGGTAAATCATCGCTATGTAGACTGGACTACACACTCGCTTTAGAAAATGGTAACACAGAATGAAAAATGTTTGCGGTAGCCTGTAAGAACCTCAGGCAAGACAAAACATCTATTTTTTCAAAACAGCATTTAAGCAGAGATGTCACCCATCTTTGCTTCTTTTCTGATATATTGAAACCTAAGTAGGAACTAAAAAATTTCAGGAAATGTGTTCTATCCAAGAAATAGTGAAACCACGCTAAGCGCGCCTTCAACAGGCCTTTTTAATAGGTACGTTTCCAGACCTCTAAGGAGCAGTGTTGCCAGGTAAAAAAAAAAGCTGCGGATCCTTCAGTAACGTCTGATTTTGAAAACAGCAAAGAAACACACAATATAGCATACAAAGACAGAAATGGTGCAGCTGTGGTGAAGTTCAGAGGTTGTCCAAAAACCCGGCCAATTAATTTTCACCCGTGACATTGTTTGAAAAGTAGCCCAATTTGTGTGAAAACCGCAGATATGGCAACCCTACTTATGGAGGCCAGACGAGATTGGAGGTGTGGCCTCGCGTGACTACCCATGATACTTTAGAAAATGATCTGTAGAAATTTGTTTGAAAGAAAAAAAAACTCTGACAAATAGCTCTAAAAGGTAAAGAAATTGCAAACTTTGAAAGCACAAAGTTTGAAATCTGTGTAATGCAGCTATGTTTTTTATATAACTTTGGTGACAAAGGCACCAGTTTGCTCATAGAGCTACAATGGAGTTTTACCTTGGATTTGTTGATATAGTCACAGCATTCTGGTAAAGGGTGCTAGACATTTGATGTCTCCCCCATGTGGAATGTGGATGAATTACAAGGACACTTTATTTCATTCACAAGTCAACCTATCCTGACTTGGTACTTTTGGGTTTCTTCCCAAAGTTTTTTAAATTACTGTTAGATAGCTGACATTTTATAAAATATCTATCTATCTATATGGCCAATAGTATGTGGACATCCCTACTAATTACTGAGTTCAGGTGTTTCAGGTGTGGATGCATCTAGGAGCAACAACAGCCCAGCCACGAAAGTGGCAGACCACACAAACTCACAGTGTGTAGCGCGTATAATTTGCCTATCATCTGTTGCATCATCTGTCCCAAATTGCCTCTGGAAGCAACATCAGCATAGGAACTGTGCATTGAGGGCTTCACGAAATGTGTGTCCATGGCTGAACAACTGTAAGCCTCCTATCAACACGCGCAATGCTGTCGACTGGAGTGGTGTTCATCACACCACCACGTGACTCTGGAGCAGTGGAAATCTGTTCTCAGGAGTGATGAATCATGCTTCACTATCTGGCAGTCTGATGGATGAATCTGGTTGTGGCAGATGCCATGACAGCTTTACCTACCTGAATGCATAGTGCCTCCTGTAACGTTGGAGGAGGAGGGAGGAACAATGGTTTGGGGTGGGGTTTCAGTGTTTGGGCTAGACCCCTTAGGTCCAGTGAAGAGTCATCTTAATGCTACACCATACAAAGACATTTTAGACAATTGGGTGCTTCCAACTTTGTGGCAACAGTTGGGGAAGGCTTTTTGGGACCTTTGGGACAAATTGGGATGGCAATTGCAAGCCACAACTTTTCGTCCAACATCAGTGCCTGACCACACAAATGCTTTTCGGCTGAATGGGCAGAAATTCCCACAGACAATCCAAAATCTTGTAGAAAGCCTTCCCAGAAGATTGGCGGCTGTTAGAGCTGCAAACGGGGGGACAACTCCTTATTAATGGGCATGGCTTTGGAGGAGGATGTCCAACAAGCTGATATATGTTTGATGGTCAGGTGTCTACATACTTTTGGCCATATAGTGTGTCTGAGCGCATCAATATACATATATACATACAGCTCCGGAAAAAATTAAGAGACCACTTTTTATTTCCTTTCCAAAAAAGTTTAAATGGAATGTTTTGAGTGAGGAACAGGAGCATTCAATTTGCAGTGGTCTCTTAATTTTAACCATTCCGTTTATTTAATGTTTTGCTGCTTATTCTTAAAAAGTATTACATTATATGCACTGTTAAGTTTCTGTTTTCTGAGGGGGGAAAAATTTACAAAAATAAAATAAACACACAAGATACAGTTTTTTTTCTCTTTCATTTTAATCAGTGTAATTGTTAACATTTTGCAATTATTGATAACAACAATAAAGATATTCAACAGTTAAGGCAGCTTTTTAGGCAGATTGTTTATATCATTCTGTGAATAATAGCTGCGGTATATTAGCCATTCATGCATTATTTTCAAAAACTGGTTACCAATTCAATTCAAGAGTTTGTCATAAGCGTTTAGCCAAACAGCATTCAGGGATAGGAATGACTGTTCATGAGATGACAAGTTGTATCATTTGATGCAACCACTGTAAAATATGTGGCTGGAAAAATATGTGAACAGGCTGGAAATATGTGAAAACATTTATAATATATTTTTTGTTAATGGTTCCATCTCCTTTTGCAGCAATAACATTAGGTAAACATTTTCTGTAGTTGCTGAAGTGGACCTGCACAATAGTTAGGTCATTTATTCCTCAAATATTTTTCCTGTTTATTTATATTCCTGGATGTCTTGTATGAACAGTTTGTTTCAGGTCATGCCACAGAATTTCAATAGGGTTGAGGTGAGGACTCTGATTTGGCCATTCCAAGTTCCAATTCGTCTTCTGTATCAGCCATTTGGGTTTTGGATTGGCATTTGTGTTTAGGGTCTTGTTCATGCTGCATGACTTAACCCTGTAGCAGTTCAAATGTATTGTCCTCTCAATGACCAAGCCGTCCAGGCAGCAAAGCACCCCCATGATGCTCCCTCCACCATTCTTCATGGTTGGAGTTAACTTTGTGTGTGTATGTCATACTTTTCATCGATCCATTTTTGATTTGTCAATTCATATAAATAGTTTCAAGTAGTTTTCTGGGAAATCCAGATGGTTTAAGGAAAAGCAGAAACAGGCTGCTTCGTTATTGGGGCTCAGTGGACATACAGTTAGGTCCGAAAATAATTTGACACTGACAAGTTTTGTTATTTTGGCTGTTTACCAAAATATATTCAAGTTACAATGAAATAATGAATATTTGCTTAAAGGGCAGTCTCTCAGTTTTAATTTGAGGGTATTCATATCCAAATTGGTGGAAGGGTTTAGGAATTACAGCTCTGTTACAGCTAAAGTAATTGGACAGTTGACTCAAACGCTGTTTCATGGACAGGTGTGGGCTATTCATTTGTTATTTCTTCATCAATTAAACAGGTTAAAGGTCCGGATTTGATTCCAGGTGTGGAATTTGCATTCGGAAGCTATTGCTGTGAACTCACAAGACGCAGTCAAAGGAGCTCTCAATGCAAATGAAACAGGCCCTCCTTAAGCTGCATAACAAAATCCATCAGAGTGATGTCAGGAGCATTTGGAGTGGCCAAATAAACAGTTTGGTACATTCTGAGAAAAAAATTACACACTGGTGAGCCCTGCAACACAAAAAGGCCTGGATATCCATGGACAACAACAGTGGTGGCCAAGTGAAGAACACTCCAGGAGTTAGGACGCTCTACATATCTTTAACTAAGTCTACCTTAAAGAGAAGACATCAAGAGAGCAAATACAGAGGGTTCATAAGGACAGATGAAACTAAGATCAACCTGTACAAGAATTATGAGAAGAAAAAAAGTATAGAGAAAATTTGGAACGGCTTGTGAACCGAAGCATACCACATCATATGTAAAACACAGTGGAGGCAGTGTGATGGCATGGGCATGCATGGCTTCCAATGGTACTGGGTCACCAGTGTTTATTAATGATGTTACCGAAGACAGAAACAGCCAAATTAATTCTGAAGTATATTGCTATATACTGCATTGTCTGCTCAGATTCAGCCAAATTCAGTGAAGTTGATTGGATGGCACTTCACTTTACAGATGGACAATAATCCAAAACATACTGCGAAAGCAACCCAGGAGTTCTTTACAAGAAGTGGAATGTTCTGAAATGGCAGAGTCAATCACCTGATCTCACCCCAATCGAGCATGCATTTCACTTGCTGAAGACAAAACTTAAGGCAGAAAGACCCACAAACAAACAACAACTGAAGACAGCTGCAGTAAAGGTCTGCACTTCAATTGCATCTCAGTTCTTTCATTTCACAACCATTGTGGTGGTGTCCAAATATTTCCAAACCTAACTGTATGGCTTCTTTACATTACGAGAGAGAGAATAAAACGCTTGATAGACTTACTGTATTTTGTATAATAATTTCCTTAGTGTTAGAATTTACTCTATTTGAGACGTACCGCGCCGGATTGTGGCCGTTAATCCCTTGAAAATCAAGCGGCATGCATGAGCACTGCACAGAAACTTCATACAGTTCAGACACAATTGTACTAGGGAGACTAGCAGTGCCGGTGACTTTTCTCAATCTGTCTAATTTTAGACTGGCGGAGGCCCAAGTCTTTAGAAATGTTTTTCTAGCCTTGTGAGCCTCAACAACTCTTCTCCTAAGGTCTTCTCTAGTCTTTTTACTGGGCCACATTTCACTTCAACAGATCTCGGTTTTGGGGAGAGGACTTTCTGGCTAACCAAACTGTGTTTTTTTTATATGATACCTCAAAAACACACCAAAATGTCATGCTTTTTAATCAAAATGGTTGTATTTAACCCCCCCCCCCCTTGCTTGGGGTTCACCAGATTGAGCTCCTTCCTGTTCACCGACTGTTGAGCAACTCCTAAGAACCAGGATTTATCCCGAACCACTACTTGAAACGTACGTATAAATTGTTGATAAACTTGACCTTTTTACAAAAATCTTGGGGAAATCTTGGGGACATTGGGGTGTCAGTGGCTCTGTGGTTAGGGAGTGTGGCTTGTTATTGGAAGGTTCCTGGTTTGAATCCTGACTAGGCCAATTGTTGCTGTGTATCTGGGCAAGGCACTTTACCCTACAGTGCTCCAAAATGACTTACTGTAAGGCAACCTGTAAGTAACTTTAGATAAAAGTGTCTGCTGAATGACTAAAGTTAACTATAGTTATTGTTATCAGCTTAGCCCTGATGTAGTTATTTCTAAAGTAACTGGTGATGGGTTGTATGCTATAGCATGTTATACTGTTTGTTTTTTAACATGGTAGATATAGTCTGCCATGGTAGATATAGTCTGCAAATAATGAGAACAGCAATATAAACACTCACCTGCATACTGTTTCATCTGTTTCAGTTCTGAGAAGGAAAACATTTGTTACATTATGTCAAAAGTACAACTGACAGACTGAGGACGCATGTTTAAAATACTTTATTAATGTTTCATTTATTTTTTTAAATGTAAGATGGTGAAAAATAATATATTTTTTTACCTGCAGCTGTTAATGCTTTGACTTTTGTCAAGACTTAATCCTGTATCATATATTCCTCTTTCCACCAAGCCCAAATAAATGTCTTTGTCTAAAAGGACATTTCTTCCTTGTGGAAGGGTACAGGCCCCTGTGCATCTCTTTATAAAGGAGACAATGATTGAATGTATTTGGTTAAAATATATATATATATGATATGCATAATTGTTAAAACCTTTATTGTTTAAAACACTAAAGTAATTAAACACTGGTGGGAAATACTTACCCAAACATGTCTGGAATCAACTTAATTATT
Source organism: Esox lucius (assembly GCF_011004845.1). Taxonomy (NCBI): domain Eukaryota; kingdom Metazoa; phylum Chordata; class Actinopteri; order Esociformes; family Esocidae; genus Esox; species Esox lucius. Next base: position 22,384,395 of record NC_047592.1, on the reverse strand, counting down.
AAAATAAAATGGCTACCATTATGAGGTGGACATGGTCCACAGTTTGTGACAGCTGCTCCAGCTCAATTACTTTCCCCTGGAGAGGGTCGATTTCCTCCTCCAGCTCTTTGATGAGCCTGTCAGCCCGACTCTCTGCTTCGATCTGCATCTTCTCAATCAACTCATGAATCTTGCGTGGATACTGGAAATTGACTTTATTAATGCACTGAATAACTCCATACTGTCCATGTACTTTGTGTTGGCACTTTTCTGGTGAAAATATATATATAAATAATAGACTTCTATAGGGTGAAGAAATGACAATGAATAGTCTACCAGCACTTCATTAGCAGCTGATATGTCATGTATCAGACAAGGAGGATTTTGACATGCACACTAATGATTTGAAATGAAACAGATTATGGCATTTGCCCATTATGCCCCCCCCCCCCCCCCCCATAGGGTAACATACACGGATCAAAACGCATGTTCTCTTTAGTGCTGTAATTTCCCAGTGAGACTGCAATACAAAAGGGAATCTCAGATTTTCTCTTCAATCACTGAAAAGTTTTCCACACTTATCTGCTGGTTAATCTTATTTGAACTAACTACATCTATCCTTTACCATAACATTTATCCTAACCCTAATCGTACTGTAGCAAGCAGTTGCTTATCAACAGATAACTTGTTGAAAGTTTGTTAATTGGATTACTATCTATAGGATATCTACAGATGGGAATTGGGACTCTCAAAATGAAGTGTAACCTCACAACAATTGAAGTTACTGCACCTTTACAGCAGTTTGAAAACTTCTGTATTTTGGTGATCTGAGACGTGTCCATGTGAACATGGTGTTCATCTAACCGTAACCATAGACTACCATGATAAAGGTAATCATGAGAATCTACCCTGCTGAGCTCCATGGAGAGTTGGATATTCTCCACCATCTTCTGACTGTAATCAATCCTCTGCTGAACCTCCACCTCAGTGCGCTTCACCTTGGCCAGGGGTCAAACAAATCAGAACATAATCAATTACTGGGGAAAAAAATCCAGTAAATCAGTCCATCAATGAAATCCAGTAAACAATCCATACTACGACTTCTGAGGAAGAAAAAATAATAATAAAACTAGGAAATTATTTTAATTTGTTTTGGTTAAATGTCAAGTTCCTGTTATTCACACTCATTTTTCAGAAGGATATGTTGTGGGCGGGTGCTTTCACCTTCTTTATGGCGGACTCTTTTTCAACAGTTAAAACCAAGTGATTCGCGTGGTCCTTGTCGGCACAGAGCTGGCACAGAGCTGGCACAGAGCTGCCTGGTCGTTCTGACAGTACATTTCCCGGAGTCTCCCGTGCTTCACAGTAGGTATGGTGTTCTTTGGATGCAACTCAGCATTCTTTCTCCTCCAAACACGACAAGTTTAGTTTTTACCAAAAAGTTTTATTTTGGTTTCATCTGACCATATGACACTCTCCCAATCCTCTGCTGGATCATCCAAATGCTCTCTGGCAAACCTCAGACGGGCCTGGACATGTACTGGCTTAAGCAGGGGGACACATCTGGCACTGCAGGATTTGTGTCCCTAGAGGCATAATGTTACTGATGGTAGCCTTTGTTACTTTGGTCCCAGCTCTCTGCAGGGCATTCACTAGGTCCACCCGTGTGGTTCTGGGATTTTTGCTCACCGTTCTTGTGATCATTTTGACCCCACGGGGTGAGATCTTGTGTGGAGCCCCGGATCGAGGGTGATTATCATTGGTCTTGTAGGTCTTCCATTTTCTTATAATTGCTCCCACAGTTGATTTTTTCACACCAAGCTGCTTACCTATTGCAGATTCAGTCTTCCCAGCCTGGTGCAGATCTTTTGTTTCTGGTGTCCTTTGACAGCTCTTTGGTCTTGGCCACAGTGGAGTTTGGAGTGTGACTGTTTGAGGTTGTGGACAGGTGTCTTTTATACTGATAACAAGTTCAAACAGATGCCATTAATACTGGTAACGAGTGGAGGACAGAGGAGCCTCTTAAAGAAGAAGTTACAGGTCTGTGAGAGCCAGAAATCTTGCTTGTTTGTAGGTGACCAAATACTTATTTTACAGAGGAATTTACCAATAAATTCATTACAAATCATACAATGTGATTTTCTGGATTTGTCTCTCATAGTTGAAGTGGACCTATGATGAAAATTACAGGCCGCTCATCTTTTTAAGTGGGAGAACTTGCACAATCGGTGGCTGACTAAATACTTTTTTGCCCCACTGTACAGGGTAAGGGTTCTTCTAATCAAGCCCAGTAAACAACGTCAATACGTTATATAAGACATTCATTTGAGATGACACCACAAACCGACTGGAACTCAGGCATGGGTTTTTAGCCTTTAACCATAACAAAGAATATCTTCCTTGTCTGAACAGGTTCAACATAAATAAAGGAGGACTTAAGAAGGATAACAATCTTCAGATGATAGTTAGCAATGATGTTATTTGCAACAGCATGAGGTAGTTCCTCATGTTTTAGGCATCTTCTTTGAGGTAAAATATAGTCTGAATAACCTCCCAAAGTACTGTAAAAGTACATCCATCATACCCACATTACATTCTTGAAGCCTGAGTATTATACCTTATGTGCTTAACTCAACTATCACTTCACACCCGATCCCAAAGATACATGTTATTTATTCCGATCTATGTGAATTAAGTAAACCCTATAACACTAAAACTCGGTGAGAATGTTTACTTGTACACATAGATCAGAATAAATGAAATGTATCTTTGGGATAGGGTGTGATGTGAGGCTTCAAGAATCAATTGCTAGGTTACATGTCATCAATTTATCCACTTCCAATGATCAGTTAAATAAACCAAAGTCCTTACCTGTGGTTTTGTGCTTTGTAGATTTTCAGATAATAAATCAGCGACACATTGCACGTATTTATTATTCTTGTGTGTCTTGTGAGGCTTAACCAATGGTCTGTAAGTTATAGAAAAAACGTCCACTGATTTGTTGATTTATAAAAGTAGGAGGAGCTTAACAGTCTTCAAATACCCACCTGAAGCGATCAAGAAACGTAATCCGATTTTTGGATTAGGTTTGTGTATTTGTAAGAGGTGTTCTGCATAAAGGTGAGAACTCAATTTTAGCAATAGTTGTGAAATTACAGAATTTGCCCTTGCCATTTTGTTCCAAAAACGTTCAACTCTGACAATAAATGGCTTGGCTTTACCTGCAGGCGTAGTTTTATTTATAACCTGAAGACTACAAGTTAGCCATTCCTTTTGCTTCTTGATTGACATTTGTCTATCTTACTGCATTTTATTTGAACATGGATGTGGAAAGGAATGTTTTCTGTACTTCAAGCCTCACTGTAGAAACCTAATTTGGAGTCTGAATTTGAATGTTAACCTCTCACCGGTCAAACTTTATTATGATTGGTTCGGGTAAGTGTTGTGAAAATGGGACATGAGGTTTGTAATCAATATTTGCTGGTGTCCGATTTGCAAATGCTGTCCTTCTTTCTGACCGGTGTTTGTATAAAAGATAAATTCAAACCTACCCGTTGGTTTTACCTTTATGGAGAACTTTCATCCAAATGTGGGGCCAGAGGGGTATACTACGTAGCAGGTTAACTGGCTTATTGTCTATATTGTCATAATGCGCGATCGGAATTATAGATGAATAGAGCAGGGGCTATTTTTATATTATTCTTTTGGTGAAGTTAAGATCCGGGGCTATTCATAAAAGACCCGAGGCTTTAGCCCCGGACACACAGGCCCAACGACGCCACTGCCCAACATAAGCACCGCCATTCCGCCCACAAAAAGGCGGGCACATCGGAAGACCCAATCGACATCGTCGCACGGATTTTTAGGCTCACTCCGCAGGACAAGGAATTTTAGAGACCCTGTAACACCTCTAGTTTACCCCGATGATGTTTTCTAATTAAGTTATCAATTCTCATCCGTGGGAATTCCGTATATTTGCCTGATGGGCCGTATTTGCTGCCATTCACCGGAGTAATGCCATCACTGTTGAACAGACCGCTCTGCTTTGTTTTGCGATATTTTTCCAGTGGACATTTCATTTATTCCGTTGGTGATGCTGAACATGAGCAAGAGTACTGTAGCCTATGCCGTGCAGTTCGCAAGGTGTTTCTGTAATTCGCAATCGCCTGTAATTCGCCAAAAATACTTGGTCTATATTTAATATGCATAGACTGGGCCTAGGCTATATTCAGAACACATTTTTCTGTAGGAATCCCGAGGGTGACTGGTGCGATTGAATGTATACGCTTATCCCCATTAGAGCGCCCCTGGAAGAACGTGAGGGGGGTTATGTGAATAGGAAGTCACTTCACAGCATTCATGTTCAGGTATTTGATCATTCTCTCCAACCTATAAGTGCTTTATGGAGTTGTCTATATCTTTGAGTGAGCAAATGGATCCATTTCGGAAATGTAAGCCATAACTGAATTATATTGTTTTCACTTTACATTTTTCACAAAAATGGCTTTACAGGGTAATTTGGTTGCCGAAGTTACTTTATTTTAGCCGGTGACCACATTTTTGGGTCACTTGTCTTAGTGACTCCCCCTAATGTGGGAAATACTCCAGTAAATCATGTGGCTTTCAGACTGATTCAAAATGTCTCTATTTGTCCCCAGCTTATGTAGATGGCATCGTGCAGTGTCTTAACCGAGGACCAGTTCTCCTGTGCCATCTGTTTCGGTGTTCTCACGGACCCTGCCACGATCCCCTGCGGACACACCTTTTGTATGGCTTGCCTCCAGGGCTACTGGGCCAGCATTGAACGGCCCCCAGTCTGTGCTTTGTGTAAGCGTGGCTTCACGTCCGGCCTCGACATCCAGGTTAACATCACCTTGAGAGACCTCGTGGAGACTTTCAAGGGCATGAACGGAGGTGTTGCTGCCCACCGGCTGCCCGCGGCGCCGGGAGAAGTGTCCTGTGACGTCTGCCTAGGTGAGCGGCAGGATAAGGCCGTCAAAACCTGCCTGGTGTGCCTGTCCTCGTACTGCCAGAACCACATCAGGGCCCACAACGCCCGCTTTTCCAGGCACCAGCTGGTCAGTCCACTAGCTAACCTGGGGGAGAGGATTTGCCCGACCCACGAGAGGCTCCTGGAGCGTTACTGCCGCACTGACAGAACCATGCTGTGTGTGGCGTGTGACGCGCACCAGGAACCCGGTCACGAGGTAGTGACGATGCAGAGGGAGTTCTTGTCTCAAAAGGTGCGCCGTGTTTGGGTTCTCTAGGGATTAACCGGACCTGTCCAATAAGTGTTTTGTTGTGAAATTTTAAAAACCTGATCCCTTGTGTTATGTTATGCCATTATGGTGTTAAGGAAAATATTTTGCGTCCAAACATTTTAGTTGGAAAAGGTGTTCTAGTGCCTCCACTTTATCAATGTAAACTTTGCTTGGTGCCTGAATAGACCCTTGGAACAAAATCCTGCACACCCAAGTTCCTGACTAATACATGTCCTTCATGGTCTTCACTTCTAGGCTCAGCTGACAAAAGACCAGGTGCTGGTACAGGAGAGGCTTAAAGCTGCTCAGAAAAAGGCAGAGACTTTAAGCAGTTCAGCCCAACGCTGCAAGGTCTTCAATTTTCTGTAGTCATACCTGTTCATTTTTAGCACACGTTCACCTGAACGTTCAGGGCGGCAAGGCTTATTGCCTCGCTTAAAGCTGAAGGATGTAACTTTCAAAACAGGAAGTATTTCCACCTCATTTTCCCAGAAATGTCGGCTGTCACCTTGTGACGTCAGGTCACTATTAAAGTCCCACACGTTATCTGTGCACTTTATTCAGCTCATCTAAAAATCAGAGCAGGTGAGTTGACATACGATTATTTTAATTATACATTTCGTTTAACCGTAGTATCTGATGTAGCATACATTCGGAGACGTGAGAATAGCCGGCTACTTGTCTAAACTCGCTGACATTATTAGAAGCTGGTAGTAGTAGCAAAACTTGTGAACAATGTCTGCTGGATAGATGTACAGTCAGGTGTCGCTAGGATCACAATCCATTTGGGGCTTAACACCTCCCTCCCCCGGCCTCGACCAGGACAATTTGCGATCTGGGGCTGTTCATAAAAGATGCCCAGGCCTAATGACGCCACTGACAGTCAGTAACTACAACCATGACTGCTGTGTATAGCTACCCACATTAACGCCAATAGGGCAATAACTAACAGTGTGAGGTTAGCTAGGAAGCTAGCGTTTAATCTAACTTTACTTATTTATTAGAATTGCCACATCAGCGTTTAAGTTTAATGCATTTTGCTCTGTGATTTTCATCCATCGTGCATAGGCAGCTGCCCCAATGTTACTCTGAACAGCATCTGTCCCTCTTATTTGCCGGATTTGCATTATTCTGATCTAAACCGTATTTTCTTCGGTACTGTTACATTCACCAAATACACCTCAACAGGTGTAGGTTGAGCAATGCCATTGCTGACAGTGAAGTTGTCCCAGAACTTTCTAATGAGATTGTCTGATTTTGGTTCCCGTCAGCCCAACAAATCAAGTATAGGGCATCCTATTAAAAAAAGGCTTCTGGTGCATGATGTTTCTGCCCATCCTCATTTCTTTCCAATGTCCCCCTCACAGGATGAAGCAGAGCGGCAGATACAGTCATGGACCATGTTCTGCAAAGACCGGTTCTACCATGAGAGGCAAATCTGGGAACACTACAACGCTGAGGCACGGAAAACGCTGAGCGAGATGGAGAGCACCGCCTCCCGTGAGAGCCGGGCGCTGGCTGAGGGCATTGCCACTCTGAAGGGCAGAGCGGCTGAGCTGGAGCGCGTAATCGACTCCTCAGACTCATTTGAGCTTCTTAAGGTCAGCCGTCGGACACGTTTGTCATTGTCGCTGATTGGAGTGACTGATTTACAAATCCCCTCGTGTCATGGCGACTCGTGTTGCTTTTCAGTCATGTCAGCTGTCATAACGCATGGTGTTGATACACTCATCAGACTTTGCTACCTTGTATATGCAGAAGTGTATCATCACAAACCCTCCCAGTCATGGATGAGACTGTAATGGAAACTCCCAGCTAATGCGGATGCTTTTTAGATTAACACCGTGCTTGTTTTTCTTTCAGAGTCTTCCTTCCCTCCCTCCTGGCCCCCCCAGTGGGGACAGGGTCCCATGCACGGTCTTCACTACAAACCTACTGGCAGATGTTTGGATGGCCTCCTTGGAAGAAATGGCCATTCTCCCCAAGATGCACACCTTCTGGTTAACCAACAGTGGTTTCTCAGGTCTGTATGGTCTAATGGTCCGTGCTGCGTTGTAAATCTTAATTACTGCATTAGAGGCAGCCCTGTTCTGATATTTGGCCAAATATTATGGGAAAACAATTTAATAGGACTGTCAATACTTGCTCAAAATATCAGGGCTCGTCCGTATGTAAACGCAGCGGGGAAGTCTGATTTATTTGTATACACAAAGGACCTGGATGTAGACCAACATTTCAATCTAAGTCTTGTGAGCTTATGTTCTTTTGCTTCGAGTTGCAGGGGTGTGACAAACTCAAGGCTTTTCAAGGAGTTTACATTTTCTATGACTTTGCAGCTGTACGTTTCTAATTTGATGTTTTACTCTTTCTCAGAGCTTGCCGCGGTTAAAGAGTTCACAGGTAAGCAAAGTGGTGTGGGTTTCAAGTAGATTCTGAATTCTTTTTTTTTACCGTAAACTGTTTTCTCATCTCTGGTTGGAACCCCTATTTTAGTTAGAAACATATTTCAAGGGCTGTGCTTGACAAAAGTGGTGTTAGGATAATTTCAGTCATTGTATTCTAAAACCTAGTAAGGTTTGTCCATAATCATGGCTCGGTTTTGCGTTCATGCCCACTAACAAGTGTATGTATCTGGGAGACATGAATTGAGAGCTGTTGTGATTATGCTCCATCAAATCATAGACCATCACAAGCCTTTTCTCAGTTTTACAATCTTCGCCTCCTAAAAAGTGGTTGGATCAGAGTGGTTTCTGCCCTCTGATATTCAATGGATTTTGAGGAGGTGGTGGTGGTTAGAGGATCGGAGTATAATAACATCTACTTTCCACTTAAAGTCAAACTGCTGGATGTGGATGTCTATTTGGCCGTAACATTGTTCTCATGTACTCCATACACAAGATTGTGGGATCTTTGGCACATGAAATGACATTGTGATTTGGAACAAACATCTTGATTTAGCCCTCTGGGTACACTTGTGCCTATATATCATTCACTGTAAAAACATGCTTTCAGTTGAAGTGTGCTGTTCAACATCTTCTGGACAGCATATTATGCATTTCAAGTTGATGCTAGCTGATACTGTTTTACTGCTTGGCGATGAGCTTACTGAACATTTCATATGAAAAAGTACATTCCCTCAATTTAACAAATCATACAATTTCAATAAATTAACATATGGTTTGTATTTCCTTATGCGGAAAGTTAGATTACCTTAAATTTGACACCAAATACTATTTATTCTAACTACAATCAGTTGCCTTAAACTTTGTCTGGTTTGCTTTTAACTATATGGGCATGTGGTAACGCCTCATGCCAAGATCAGGGCACCTAATCGAGGTCTTTAGAGATTATTGATGCAGATGAGTGGGAGGGTTTATAAAGCCATTTCCAAGTTATTCGCAGTGTGTTCCACTGTCTGAGAGAATTTACAAATGGAGAATATCCCGGACTACTGAATCTACATGCTGTAGGACCGGTCGTCACACCAAATTCAGCCCTATAACGGACCAAAAGATGCTCAGAAGTCTCAGAACTTCAGGGTAACATTGAGGGATCTACAGGCTTTCCTGACACAATCAATGTGAAAGTACATGAGTCAATGGTAAGAGACTGCAATTGGCCTAAACGGGAGGTCCAAAAGGAAGAAGCAAAACTACAAATGTCACCAAAAAAGTTATGGAATAGTGAGAGCCTGGATCTGAATCCAATTGAAGTGCTGTGGGGGGACTTGAAGTGGGCCACGTATGAGACATGCCACAGTTGTTCAGTATTGTAACTGGCTTTGGTGTCAATCTCTACTTAAACCCCGCTCAGTTGAGGTGACCCCTGACCCCAGCACGGCCCACCCGTCGCTCCTGTTCAGACGGGGGTGCCGTGAGATCCGAGTGGACAGGACCAAAATGGACTACACCTACCCCAAGTCTGCCCAGCGCTTCACTCAGGTGCCCTGTGTCCTCAGCACCAAAGGCTTCACCAGCCAAAGTGCCTATTGGGAGGTGGAGTTGTCGGACCGGGCCAGGAATGGATCTAGCGTCTGGTGTGTGGGCTTGGCTGTTCAGTCCTCAATGATCACGATATCCAGATGGCACAGTCTCACCCCTGATAAGGGGTTCTGGGTCCTGGAGCACCGTGATGGCAAGCTTTGGCCTGTCACCACACCCCCAACCACCACTGCTTTGAGCATCAAATCTAGCACCTGCAAGGTATGTAGAAGGCCGGTTTGGATGGAGGTGCCCACATGGCCCCAAGCTCTGTCTAGTATACCTCAATGTATGGTAATCACAAATGCGCAGCGGCTATCATAGTTTAGCTGTTTGTCTGAAGGCAGTTTGTATTTTTAAATGTTATACTTGGCGTAACTTTACAGGTACATCTGGGTGTGTTTTTTGATGGCCGCCAGCGTCGATTGTCGTTCTACGACGTCCCTCTTGGCCGACATCTCTACACCTACGACATCTCCGCACCGATGTTGATCAACCAAGTTGTTTACCCAGTCTTCAGCCCTGATTTATTCAGCCCTGGGCTAAACCAAATCAACATTATGAATGTTACCGCCCTGACTGCAAAAAAACACCGATGTCACTGAGTGGCAGCAGGAATTTTAGCTTATGTTGCCGTTTGTCACTCCACTGTAGCATTTAAAAATACTTCTGTGAAATGTTTTTAAGATCTTAATAAATAAACCTCTTAATATTACTGCTCATGGGTTTTCTCTGAATCTAATGCGATGGAGTAGTGTCTTCACCCATTTGACCTGACATGTGCTGACTCTACAATATATTTCGACTTCCATCGACACCACTAACTTGTATTCTCCATAGCTCAGTTTATTGCTGATCTGTTCAGATGGCATGCAAAGTGTTGTGTCAATTAGTTTGTAGGGCTGCGTCCCATGTCATCCCTACTTTAACGGCCCCTATCCGGGGCAACCAAGTATTGCGTTAATACACATCCAGCATTGTTTGCAGCCCCCTTTACTCGTCCAATTCTTGCACCCTTGAACTGAAACAATTTGTGCTTCCACCTTACATGGTTCCTGTTAAAGTCTACAGACTTGTTTTGCTGGGAAATCTGTCATCTGTTTGAAAACCTTGCTGGTGTTTACAAAGCAAATGCATTGAGGCTTCCTAGACATGCCTGAGGTGATAAAAGATCCTGGGCAACTTCTGTGATTCAGACATTTTCTCTGTCAGTGGGTTCATTTCATTTTCAGCAATTTATAAAGTTTTAAATCTTTTGTAGCCAATAAATAGACCACTACCTGAATATCTGAACTTTGTACTTGATAGTACATTATTTTATACATTTCTAAAGAGAAAATCATGTGACCTATTCAGTTACTTATTTGATCTAACAAGGAAAGAATTGGGATATTATTTAATGTCGAAGTGGCCAGATAGTTGTTGCCGGAATGGCCTATCCACCATTGATTCAAGAATTTAGGAATGGTGCTGAAGAAATATACCAACTGTCAAATTCAGTATTCTAAATGCCAAGACCAACCGTCCATGTTATTACAGGATTGTTTTCGGCAAGATTATAACTATGAAGTATACCATGATTTACTGTCTTTGCATATATAAATAGCAAACAATTTGAGTTGAAATGTGCTATGACAAAACTAGATCAGTAGATGAATATCTACTGTATGACATTTCAACAGACTATTCGGTTTTACCTAAATAACAGAAAGCCCCGGTAGGGGCATTGGACACTACGAAATCCCTGGGAAAACAATGAAATTCAATTAAACTATTCCAATGTAATATGTTGCCTTATTCTAATAGGATGGCAACACAGACAAATTGTGTCACTTGAACAAACCAGGAAGAGCACCAAACTTCAAACAGCCATCTGAAACAAAGAATCAAATCTCATCAGATAGCTGTTTTCCCCTAAGGGGGAGAAACCTTGGGTTTTGTAATGAATAGAAGTATATTTTAATCGGGATGAAGGCTTCCGTCAAATGTGGACTCCTGCCGCACCGTTGCTAAATCAATGTCACAAGACCGTGTTAACTCTCTCTCTATCCACCATTGACAAACACAATGGATAGGCAATAAGCTTTAGGAGATGCGTTGTTCTTGCTAAGTGTTGTATTGCAACATTGATTACATGAATAGTTTTGAAATACCATTTATTGCAACTATTCTTTATCAAATGTTTTACTAAGCTACATAACATTTCAGACTCTTGTTTGCCATCTCTTGTTTTGGGGGTTTTCGGATCGTGCACACCTGTGACTCATAGTGTTAGGCCAATCATTTGATTGGACACATTTTTAACTATGTTCAGTTTTTTGTATATTCACTGCTGCTTATTAAGTCAAGGACTGTCTTGAATGTGAAGAGGGACCTAAATCTGTAGGTTTAGGTAGGTTTTCATGAACCAGTAAAATGTACTCTGCTGAGTGTTAGATATGATTTAGGCTATCCAATTCTTTTTTGTTAGAGGGGGACAGTTTTTGCTTGTTTTAATTTCTGTATTTTCATTCTCCTTTTACATCTTTTTTTCAACATTACTTTCTAGTATGGAAGGTAGTAGAAGCAAATTTCATACAACACATGGACAAAGACCACAATGCAACATTTTTCAAAATAGTACTTAAAACAATAACCAATTATCATGTACATGGGTGTGGCTGGGCAAATCAGTCAGTGATATTTATATTGCAACAACATTTGTAAAGGTTGCAAATACTCAAGGCTCTTCACAGCTGTTATCTCTGCTACTGACAAACGACTCTGGCTGATTAATGTAAAACAGATTGCCAAGTTGGTCTTCTCTGACCTATTTCCGCCAGCTTGACTACATGGCATAGTATAGTGCCATATCAGCGGACAAGTTCCTATGTGCCATCTGTCTGGGTCGTTTCCAGACTTGGCACAAACCTGTGTGAACACAGCTCTTGCAAGGCTTTGTTTGAAGTCAGTGGTATTCAAATCTGGACCTCAAAGCCAGTTTTAATACTTTCATTGCACTCCTCTAATCAGGGACCTGGTGGGTGCAATTAATTTAAGACTAAGTAGAACAGAAAACCAACAGTCTCTGGACCTTGTAAAATTTGAGTGAACCTGTATTAAAGTATTCTCTTACCTTTTTAGCGTTGGTTGACGATTACCACCCTGGTGATTAAATGTCCATGTTTCTGTTCCCACACTAATCCTTCACATGCATGGTCTTCAGGATCAGATGATTAAAAAAAGCCCTGAACATAAAAGCCTCATGATTTTATTGATTTGAATGTACCCTATTCATATCTGGTGTAATGTTGCCCACTGTCGCCACTGCAGTCAAAGTTTGAACATCCCATGGATCCTCACATGATAGCCGCAAAGAGTTAGGGACAGTTTTGTCTTTACGCTCTTCGGTACATTAATTCGTTTTAGAGCCTTTTTCAATTTTGTGCCCATCATATCTGAACGTTAAATTGAAAGATGTTTGTTGTGCTTCTAGCTGCATGTTTAGATTAATGAATTATACACTGATCAGCCATAACGTTATGATCACAGACAGGTGAAGTGAATAACATTGATAATCTCTGTCAGTGGGTGGGATATACAGCTCCGGAAAAAATTAAGAGAACACTGCACCTTTTTCTTTCCTTTCCAATAAAGTTGAAAAGGGAAGTTTTGAGTTATGAACAGAAGCATTTCATTTGCAGTGGTCTCTGAATTTTAACCTTCTGTTTCTCACTCAAAACCTTCCTTTTCAACCTTTTTGGAAAGGAAAGAAAAAGGTGCAGTGGTCTCTGAATTTTATCCAGAGCTGTATTAGACAGCAAGGGAAGATTCTGTCCTCAAAGTTGATGTGTTAGAAGCAGGAAATATGGGCAAGTGTAAGGATCTGGGTCAGAACACAGAATGCATTGCAGTTTGTAGCATATGAGGCTGTGTAGCTGCAGACCAGTCAGGGTGCTCATGCTGAACTCTATACTGCTGAAAGCACCTACAATGGGCATGTGAGCATCAGAACTGGACCACGGAGCAATGGAAGAAGGTGACCTGGTCTGATGAATCATGTTTCCTTTTACATCACATGGATGGCCGGGTGCGTGTGTGTCACTTACCTGGAAAACACATGGGACCAGGATGCACTATGGGAAGAAAGCAAGCCGGCAGAGTCAGTGTGATGCTTTGGGCAATGTTCTGCTGGGAAACCTTGGGTCCTGCCATTCATGTGGATGTTACTTTGACCGTACCACCTACCTGAGCATTGTTGACCATGACCATGCGCACCCTTTCATGGCAACGGTATTCCCTGATGGCATTGGTCTCTTTCAGCAGGATAATGCACCTTGCCACAAAGCAAAAATGGTTCAGGAATGGTTAGAGGAACACAACGAGTTCAAGGTGTTGACTCTGCCTCCAAATTCCCCAGATCTCAATCCAATCGAGCATCAGTGGGATGTGCTGAACAAACAGGTCCAATCCATGGAGGCCCCACCACGCAACTTACAGGACTTAAAGGATCTGCTGCAACGTCTTGGTGCCAGATACCAAAGCACAACTTCAGATGTCTAGTGGAGTACATGCCTCCACGGGTCAGGGCTGTTTTTGCAGTAAAAGAGGGACCTGGGCCCGGTTTCCCGATAACGTGGTACTTACAATGGTTTTAACGATGCACGTAGCCTTAAGATGGACATTGTTATGACGGACTTAAGCCTGTTTCCCGAACCATCACGTACGTCGCTTTGTATAAAGTGCATCTTAAGTGCAATGTTGAAGCTGTTTGGAATGGAGTTAGACCATGTTTGGGGTTTAGAATTAAATTAGGCCATGAATACGTTTTTAAATATAGCCTATTGCATTTCGATAGAGCTTGATTACTTATGAGAAGCATGTAGTATCGCTGGCGATATATTCTACAGGTGCTGGTGATAAAATTAGAATATCAGCAAAAAGTTGATTTATTTCAGTAATTCCATTCAAAAAGTGAAACTTGTATATTATATTCATTCATTACACACAGACTGATATATTTCAAATGTTTATTTCTTTTAATTGTGATGATTATAACTGACAACTGATGAAAATCTCAAATTCACTATCTCAGAAAATTACGACGGACTTGCTTGAAGTCATTTTATTGATATAAAATAATATTTTATAGGTCATTCTGAGGTAACTCAGCTCCCCAACATCCTCCGAAATCCACAAAAATAGTCTTGTTTGTTTGTGCTTTGTTTGTTCCGGTTTGTGCCGTTAAAATCTTTGTTTGTGCTGCTCTGGTATTTTATATATTAGACATTTAATTATTGGTGATGACGTTACTCAGCAAAATAGGCTAATTCATTTGTGCTTCATTTGTGCTGGTTTGTGCCGTTAAAATTGTCTTTTTTTTCCTCGTCTGTGTTTTTAATATTAGAAATGTAATTATTGGCGATGACGTCAGTCAGTCCCCCAGCATGCTCAAATAGTCTCTTTTGTTTGTGCTTCGTTTGTGCCATTAAAAGTTTCATTTGTGCGGATGCAGAGTTGTATTTATTAGACATTTAATTTTAGGGGTCACCTGCCCCCCAACCTGTTTATTGCTGCTAAAAAAAAATGTTGCTGCTAGTTTGTGGTACATAACCTATACATTCCTACTGGATAGCGTGCTGGCTTTACTCTCTTTCCACTATAGCTCTGTCACTATCAGTAAGAAAGCAGTAGCAAAAACAAACCTTTATCGGCACAAAAGGAGCACAAATTATTGAGCTTATTTTGAGAGAATTTGACCTATAAAATATTATTTAATACCTAAAAAATTAAACAAAAATTATAATGGCACAAACCAGTACAAACGATGAAACCTATTTTACCATAGTTTTGCAATGGATGTGGACCATTTTTATGCAGGTAAAATACATATATTTGTTTGTGCTCCATTTGTGCTGCTGTAATTTTTTCGATATTTTGTTGGCACAAACCGGCACAAACAAACAACACAATTTTGGTTGATTTTGGAGGATGTTGGGGGGCTGAGTGACATCAGAATTTTCGTTTGTGGTGCTATCATTTTATAGATATTAAAAAATATTTTATACAGTGGATATAAAAAGTTAACACACCCCCCAGGCTTTCGTGATGTAAAAGAATGAGAGAAAGATAAATCATGTCAGACAAGACCATTTTTTTTATTTTCGGAGGATGTTGAGGGGCTGAGTGACCTCAGAATGACCTATAAAATATTCTTTAATATCTATAAAATGATAGCAGCACAAACAAACATTATAACGGCACAAATCAGCACAAATGGAGCACAAATGGAGCACAAAAAAGTTTTGCGTTGGGTGAGGGGCCGACTTCACGCAGGTTTCTTGACGAGGTAGAGGCACCAGCACTGATCCATCAAAGACAGTGGCCTACATTCCGGGGTTTCAGACTCGTGAATGTTAATTTTGAACACTTTTTCGGAATTGTTTCTTGTTTTACCTATGTTTTTCTTTATCCTCAGTTGACAATTACATTCACATCCACTCACGCACTTATTATGTAATTTGCCTAAAAACATTGGTCTATATTAAAACTATTGCCTTAAAATGAACTGTTTGCAATCACTCCTCACGTGTTGAGGGGGGCGCTATTTCACAAGAACAGTAAAATGCCTGCTGCAAAGCACTAACGAGTGCACGAACGATGCTTTCAGGAAACGCACTGATAAAATTACGAGGCCCTTACATGTGTCTTACGATCATCCTAGTGCTTTGGGAAACTATGGATCTGCCTCACATAGCCCAGGTGAGCTATGTGAGGCAGATCAGAACACTACAACACTGAGGACTGGAAAAGTTTGGATAAGACGGACAGCATAGCCTTTCGTTAGAGCCGAGGCACTGGAAGATGACATGAGAGATTGATTGGCTCCTCAAACTAAGGTCATTCACTGGGTACTTTGTCAATGTCTGGTCAGATTGATCGAATGACCAATTGGTGGCAAAACACCAGAATTGGTCTATGTAAATGTAACCAAGTCTGATAATCTGACTTGGTTACAAAGATGGTCATAGATTAGGGTGTCTACACTGAAAATGTGCCCAGATGCACAACCATCTGGAAGTCTTGTGAGCTAACATTTTTACTGTGATTATCAGTCTGATTATTAATTCAAGGACGCAGATAATTACAAGGACGCAGATGTACAATATTTTATAGCTGTACATCTGCAGCTGCATGATTAAAAGGATGCATTTTAAAAAATAAATAATTTAACCTTCAGAATTTGCAATGGCCAAACTTCATATGTGGATTACGGTGTAATCCTGAGGAAGGTTTTACTAGTCATCCCGGCTCTCACATTACCAACTGTCTACCCCTCAGTCACTGTGACCCCTGACCTCCGCACAGTTTACACGTCACTGTGTTCTGGCTGGACGGATTAGAATCGAGACGTTCCCCACTCTGGCCAAAGCTTCACTCAGGTGGCCTGCGTCCTCAAGCACCAAGGGGTTATCCAGCCACAGCCTACAGGGAAGTGGAATTGTGGTGTTTTTTGAGGTGGCCGCTCAGTCTTCCACGACTATGGCATCTCGATGTGTTCCCCTCACCCCCAAGAAGGGGGTTATGGCCCCGGAACACTGGTGCAGAGCTTTGGACCCCCCCTACCACCACCCAGTGATCACAACACAACCGGACCCGGTATGTAGCAGGAAGGTTCGTACTGGATGTGCTCTAGTCTTGTGTGTGTATATGTTTAAAAGGCGATCTGTTAAATGGGTGCTATGGTATGACAGCAATCAACGAAACGGTTCATAAATCACTCGGACTGCGAGTCGTTGCGTTAGCGTCCCGTCTCATTCAGGGAGGGTGAGATATAGCCACTGCCAGTGTTAGGTCACATGGTATGCCTCAACCACCATCACTGAAGTGCTAGATAGATCTTGTGGAATAATGAAAATGAAAATATTCTGTCACCATAAAATCCTAAAATGATGTATGGTATATCCGTTTTATGTTTAAGTCGGGGTTTATCTCTGCCAATAACCTGTCAGTGAGAGTGACATCTCTGTTTTCCCTGATAAATGAGATAACATCTCCTTGTGGCATTCTGTTGCATATACGAATGCACAGTGAACCCACAGGACTGCCATTTCTTCATGTCTGGGCAGAGATGTCATAAAAAATATGATTCTGAATCCGGGACTTCAATATATCACATGAAATGTATGTGCCATACATCACAATCGACTGATTTCCAATCATTTTCACTTTCACTGTGACGGAAACGTTTTTACAGTTTTTCCACAAAGTTCTATGCAGTGCTTCAGACAGAGGCAGAGCTGTAAGGCCCCACGACATAAGCTGTCAAAGTACTTTGAAAGTCAGTCAAACAATGAGTTATAGTCCTACATTGACTCAATCGGCTCGTATGTGTGTACATAATTCTTTCGTATGTCATTGACAAAATGCGATTTGGCAACGACTGATCTGATGAATCAATGACCAATCAGTGGTAAAATGTTACAAATTGTCTGTCAGTTTAGGCCTGTCTTGGATGAATGAGTCCAGTAGTTAAATTCAGGCAGGTTCCTACATGCTTCACCTCTGAAGGGATTCTGTGCTGGGCCCTTTATTGAACATATTTCCAGGTGGGGCCCTCCTTACTGGGTCCTCAAGAAATGTGCAGAAATGCTGTTGCACTACTAGTGTTATGGATAATTGTTCACATTCCACATTGTGAGCCCTTGGCTCAGCACCTGAATGCAGTGTTTAACTTCTTACACAGAGGCCCGTCATAATGTTCTGCCACTGTTAAACGTCTATCCAAGAGGGGCAATGCCTTTTCAGTAAAGAGTTTACTTTTCAGTAACTGTTAACAGATTTTACAGGTGAATGCGGTCGTGTACCTAATGTAGATGAGTGGGAGAGAAGCGTTGTGTTACGTAATCAGTCTCAGTCAACAACCGCTCACGTATGACTGCTTGCCCAGTGACAAAATACATCATCCCTAATTTATTCAGACCTAATTTATTCAGCCTGCTTGAAAATATACCCAGATGTTGTATATTTAAGTGTTTGTTCTCATTTCTAAATACACATTGTATTTACATCCAGGTACTTCTTTGTGTTTACATTTTTGTCTAGGTTTTCTGGTATGAATATAAAACTTTACTAGGTTTTCCATCTTTGTTTCTTATTATATTTATTATACCAAGTATAATATGAGTCCTATATGTGACAAAGCACTAATGTAATAATGCAACATAAAGAAAAAAGGAATTCAAAGAAATACGCGTTGTTGCCTAAATGCAAATCCTTTTGGATGAAATCCATTAACTGTCACTTTATTTTCAAGTGTGGTGGTTGCTGCCTGAGTGTCTGAGCTTGTCTACCGCTCCGAATCGAGCCATTCAGAAAACCATTAACCCGCTTTGCAGACGTTATGTCAAAATTCATTGGGCACTTACCAAAGTATTGTACTGACTTGCATCGGCCGCAGGGGTGAAGGAAGACATGGAGACTTGATTGCAAAAGACTCAAGTACCGTCAGGCGCTTAAGCCAGTCTTTAACAAAACTGCAGAGCACACACAGCGTTAAGAGAGAAAATAACATACCACACCAAATAGAACAGCTTTTACCCCAAGGGTGGTACACATTTCCCAGAGGTAACGCTGGACATAACATGCAAAAGCACCACTGCCTGGCATTTCCAAAATAGCCACAATAAACAAACTGCACTTTAATAACAGCTGCCGAGTTTGCTGGGATGTGTCTAAAAAAAAATCAAAGTGGGCAGAGATCGGAGGTCTCCCACATGGGAGGTTCACCCTGGAGGGGGCTACGGGCAACAGATCCCGTGACGTCATTCTTCTGGTGAGGGGTCAGCCGGTCCCTATGCAGGACTAGAAGCGGACGTTGGAGCCTGAGTGTCACCCTGTACAGGAGACGGTGCCAGACAGCTGCTCCAGCAACGTGCACGTCTCCTCCTGTCCTTTGGATGATGATGGGGCCCGAACACCCTCTCCAAAGGGGTGCCAGGACATGTCCTTCGCCAGCTCATCGTTAGCCGTGGATGTACTCTTGTCGGTTAATGCGTAGGCCTCGGGCTGTTTGGTAATGATGTCCGTCGCCACAAGAACAGCGCAATTCCGGTCCCTGTCTGCACCCAGGAAAGTAGAACTTTCAGCTGCAGAGGTTTTGCTCACAGGAGGTGTTTTGAGAAGTTTCGCTCACGTCAAAGCGGTTCGCCCCCAAAGTCGTCCGGGCTCTCTTCAGCGGCGGTATAGCCGTCCATCTCGCAGGATCAGGCCACTCCACCGGGAGTCGCACGAGGTCGTCTAGAATGAGTGTCGCGTTGCCGTCCGTCTTCCCGGCACTGTCTCAAGAGAAACGGCTGCCGTTTCTCAATCCTACCTGAATGGGATAGAGACCTTTTCTATTCTGAAGTTAAATTCTAGTTCCTGTAGAGATGTATAGATTTTTTGCGAATTTGATTTGAAATGTGAATTTTACTTTGTGAAGTTAGTGGAAGTGAAATGGAATTGACCTTGACGAAAGCCAGACAAGTAGGTATATTCTGAAATGGTGGAGCGCCTCTTCTACAGCCAACAGCTAGTGGAGTCAGTTCTCTGGCAGCAGATATGAGCAGGTTTCTGCTAAATTGGAGATTCGCCAGGTGCTAGCTCTCAGAGGGTCTCGTATCATTACACCCGTTTCTAGGTTCTGGCCTTGACACGCTTCAGGTGCTTCTATCTTGCTCCCATTGTTTCCCAACACCAATCTTCAGCCTCCCAAATTGGACCTCTGGGCAGGGTGCAGCTGGAGTGCTGCTACCATCTGGTTGATCCGGGAGGGCGAGACAGTTTGCTTCCAGCTCTGCAGCAGCTGCCGACTCCGTTGAGGACATGCAACCAGGGCTGGCGATGGTGGCTGGTTCCTATCAACTGCAGGACACGCAGGAAGTCGGCGGTGTCTTTGCAGCGTGCCTATCCCGCTTCTGACCCCAATGGAGCGACACGCACCGGCTGCGGGGTTGAAGGGAAAACCGACTTCACTGCCGAGATTTCTACTTTCGCCGTGTCAGGCGCTTAAGCCAATCCTGAAGCGCAGAAGACGGAAGAGAACACACGACGGTCCGCACGAAATGGCGTGCAATGTTTGGGAGAATCACCCAAGGTCTATTTGCGACCACTGTAATGTTTACGCTCACTGATGCTATTTGAAGCCGCGTGTGCCCGGCGCGCATGCAATATTCAACACCGTAAACCGGGTCATTCGAGCGCTGAATGCTGATTGGCTTCGCCATAACTTGGCTACCAGTTGCTTATGAATACCCACTATGGTAAAACCCCATCCTCTCTAACAATTTTCCATATCTCTTCCCCCCTCTTTACAGTCACACACACACACGCAGCATAGCCACTGCAGTGAGATGGGAGGAGTGTTGCACAGCTGCATCAATGCTACTTGGAATCATGAGATGTTGCTTCCTGTCTCTCCACTGTTTTCCCACTGTCGCAGTGTCAGTCAAGGTAGCAGGATTTCTCTCTCTCTGCAGAGCTCAAACATTTCCCTCCCTCATCCTTCATCCTCCATCCCTCTCTCATCCCTCTCTCATCCTTCATCCATCCATCTATCCCTCTCTCTCTGTGTGTGTTCTATTCCATTACCCTATCTGAGTGGTCCCTCTCCGGTTTATAAATAGCTTCTGTGCCCCCCCCCCCCACCATTCTCCCTCGCTCGCTCCCTCTCTTTCTCCTTCCTGTTCTTTTCTCCTCCCCCGCGCTGGAGCACTTAGACCCGCTGTTGGGAGCACCGCTGCAATGTGTTTCTCCTGCCCTAATCCTCTTTTGTCCCTGGTATCCCCTTCTCTCTCCATTTTTCCCCCCGGTTTCTTGACCCCCCCCCCCCCATCAACCCCTACTCTCCTTCTCTCTCTTTCTCTCCCGCATCTCACGCTGCCTTTTAAAGTTTGAGCTCTACCCAGGAGACCAGATGCGAAAGAGCTCTGCTTTCCCATCACAGTCGCTTTTCGCCAGGAACACACAAGAGCAGAGGCGACGTTGTGTCTCTTAGAAGGAGGTACAGGTGGACACACTTTCCACCGTCTCTCTGTCCGTTCCTCACAGCTCCGTGTAGCCCGAGTCGACACACACAGGCACACGCACCCCCGCGCGCACGCACCTGCTGCGTAGTGCGGGATCCCCTCGGCAGGGACATTTCAGGTTCTGTGTCTTCATCTCGAGAGTAGGAGCGCTGTTCAAGGAATCCTTTCGCCTTTCAGATCGTAATGAATATGATTCCATGATTCTGTGTGTCCCAGATCCACTTGATGCAATGTGGCTCGGAGCACGGCCTTGCAACACCCCAGAGCTAGTCAGCTTTGCCAAATGGTGATGATGGTAACTGTAGATTGTGTGCGTGTGGTTTGTCGAAACAAGATAAGCTACAGTAGGCCTATACAGCTGCATCGCTATGAGACTTCAGATGAAAAGCGCTAAGCGGCTTCTGAGTTGGGCACATCTGTGTTGCACCAAACTGATCGCGAAATGTGTTTTCTGACTCTTAATAGGTTCACATTTGATAGAAGTGGACGTGGCACTCACATCGGCGCGCTAGCTTGGCGTATTACGAGAAGGGGCTTCCTCTGTCTCGGAGTTCCACTCACGGCGAACTCCGGGCCATGAAACCAGCTGCCACACTAACACAACGTGCAATGAGCAAACCAATAGAGAGGCTGCGTTTAAAAGGATCCGATTCGCTGTCCTCCTTTCAGATAAATTGCTTTTATCATGTCCGATCTCTCCAGGCATCTGCCAGTGAATCCTTATGTCTGTGCTCGTGTTTCCAGCGAGCACGTCTCGCCTCCAGGCTATTTCATGTCCTACACTGTTTCCTGGGAGTTTTTTTTTCTCCGTAATTACGGAGTGGAGCTCTGTCTGTGCACGGCTGCAGCTGCTGGAAAGCAGTGGCCCCCAGGGGACAGTAGGGACTAGGCCACAAATGAAACCCATTTTCTCTCTCTCGCTAACTCTTGCCCTTTCTTTCTTTCTCTCTCTTCTCTTTTCTCTCTCCTCTTTCTCTCCCTTTTCCCTTTCTCTTTTCCCCTTATTTTACACCCTCTCTCTCTATCTTTCTCTGTTGCCCATATCACTCCTCATTAGGAGACCTATTTAACAGAGCATCATCCAAAGGTGACTGGGGTAAGTAATACCACCCTGAGGGCACCAGCCACAGTTAAACCAGGAGGGAGGCTCCAAGAGAACCGCAGTGGAACCACAACCCCTTAGAAAGGAACCGCAGCGGAACCACGGCCCCTAGAAAGGAACCGCAGCGGAACCACGGCCCCTAGAGAGGAACTGCGTTGGAACTACAACCCCTAGAGAGGAACCACATTGGAACCACAACCCCTAGAGAGGAACCGCAGTGGAACTACAATCCCTAGAGAGGTACAGTGTGTATGTTTTTCTTCTTGATTTCATCGCTAGTCAAATACCGAGTACAGTATGTATGTGCCCTGGTAATGGAAAGAAAATGAAATCACAACCCGCCATTAGGTCAGTTGAATTCGCAGCAAATTTTATTAGTGCAGAAAAACAGTACAGGGGTGTTTTGTGTGCCTTTTTGCTACAAACACCATCTCTCTATATAATATATGTATATATGATACAGCTCCCCCAGTCCTGCTAGTCTGAAATGTCAAAATACAGAAAGTGGAATCATAGCAATAAAACACACAATGAAATCACATGCGACCTCAAGTTGAATTACAAATATTAAACAAAAACAAGATGTATAGGTTCTGGTAGGCAGATATTCACATAAATAAACCAACAGACATGAATGACTAAAAACATCAATAAATAACACATCCATAATCAATTAGTTAAATAAATATAGTCACTAAAAGTCTTGATTCACTGATTGATCCTAACCACACACAAAGGGTTGGCTTGGGGTGGGGAGGGCTCCATAAAGATTCCTGAATCAGGGTAAAATCCAAATGACACTTTAGATTACACTTTGGGTGCGCGCTACACTCCCCACAAACCCCTCCCCCACCAGTTTCAAACCACCCTTTCCTTCCCAATTTGTCACAATCCAATCGTAGTCACGAGCTTGTCTCCTTGCAGCAACTCCCAACGGGCCCGGGAGAGACCAAGATCAGGACACGCATCCTCCGAAATCACTGTGGAATCACTGAAACAGGAAGTCGGGAATTACAGCCTTGTTTAAGCTTGAAGCAACCCAATCTGCCAGAGGGAGTTGCTGGGACTCGAGTCAAGGAAACAAATGTTGGCCACGCCTCCCCCACCCCGGGCAATTCTGGGCCAATACGGACCTTTAGGGGACTTCTGGACATGGGTGGTGTAGCGCTCCCCGGAAATGGCTTACAGTTACACAAGCACACGATGCAGTACCTTAGACTGCTTTGGGCCATAGACTACACTATTCTCTAGAATTGTGGATTATCATTTTTTTCCGGCAGATTCCCTGAAATATATGACTTGTGAGGTCAATGCGTTTGTGGGGTCGCCTTCACCTGGTTATTCTACTACTGCTTTAAGTCACAACAGAGTGTACAGGGATGTATAGAACATGTCTTACCGTTGTATAAGTGTTCAATAAACATTATCAGTGGGAAGAAATATAAATATGCGAAAAAATTGGTGCATATCAATATATCCATATCGACAGCATACTTCTATGACTTCTTTCACAGTTAAGTCAGTAGACTCAGTCTCCTGTTTCTGTAGTAATTGTATATATTCAAGTAGTCCTCGTGCATGTGACAACAGAAGTCCTTAGTATGAAGTGCCGTAGCACCTTGGCCAAACATACTTATAGGGACTCTTCTCAACTTTTCTCAAATTTCTGATATTAATTTAAAATGTTTTGCTCAATTCTTGCTCGTCGTCAAATTCATTTGTATCATGTATGTACATTTATTTTAGGATGTACAATATGTTTCAGATTCCTTGTGCTTGAGATCCCGGAGATCATCTTTAACAGTATGCTAATGTGGATATAAGGACACGCTGTGCATTTTTTCTATAAGGGGCGGCCACTTAACAGATCTTGTTGGCGGTGACGTCAATGGGGTTTTCAGGGAAAAGAGCACAGTTGTTAACGAAAGACATTGTTGACTCTGTGCTCTAGAATATACAATTCGGTCCAATCTGAACCACAACAATAAAGAAAGGCTTTCATCTCATCATCTATTCAGTCACTGAAGCACTGTGCTCTCGAAATGGTCCAACATTTGGTTGCCTTTAGGGGGAGAGTTGAAATGGGGTCAAGCTAACAGAGAACTAAAAAGACTACAGCCCAGGTTTTAAATGGAGCAGTCTCTGATTGAATACAACTTACTAACTAAATCTGTGCCCATAGCTAATAGTGTTTTCGTGTAGGAGAGCTGATCTAGGATCAGGCCGTTGGCACATCCATAACGATTAGATTCATAATGAACTACGAAGCGAAAATGATCCCAGATCTCCATTCCTACAGGGTACGGGCAGACCTACTTCGGATTCTTACAATAGAAGTGTTAATTAGAAAAACCCATATAATAGTGAAAGATGTGAGAAATGGGGGAGGTGTGTGTGGGGGGGGTGGTTCGGGCGTTAAGAAGGGGGAAGGATCTAGCTTCACCTAACCCCTTGCCCCAATGTCACCCCCTGACACTCAATCCAGAGCCCCGTATCTATGACAACCTAGAGAATGGCGAGTGGGGGGGGGGGGGGGGGCGGAGCGGAATTACTTTGCCTGTGCCACTTGTGCCCTGATTTGCGACTGCTCCGTCCTTGAAATAGAAAAGAGGTTAAAATCCAATAATAATACTATTAATTAGCAGGAAGATTAAAATGTAAGGTGTCGCAGCCTGGGCTTTCAGCAGCAGTTCCGTGTGCTATATAATGGGGAGTGGGGGTGGGGCATTGTGGTCCCGACAGGCAGAAGGCTCAGAGCGGTGCGTGGGAAGAGTGTGTGTGTGCGTGCACACGGGTGTTTGTGCAGTCTTCAGTGTCAAGTGCCGTATACTTTGTGTCAGGTTTGTGCGATTGTGTGCTTTGGACTGGCTGTGTAATTCCTATTGTTATATACTATATAAGGACTCTTTCACTAAGCAGTTGAGGGCGTTTGTTTCTAAATAATGTCTCTCCTTGTCTTGTCCTTTATTCTTCACTCTCCTCTCTGTCTCTTTTAGCTTCTCTATTTCATTCCCTCTCTCTCTATCGCTCGCTCTCTTTTTCTTTCTCTATGTCCTACTCTCTCTGCCAGTCTCTGTGTCTCTGTAAACTAAGGGTGATCAGATCAGGTCATGTTCGATGCTGGCACCTGGTCCAAAGATGTTATCGAGTGTTTATTTAAGGACCAGGACGTTTCAGGTTACCCCGTGGGACAGAAGGAGGAACTCTACACCCAAGCCAGGCCGACCTGGTAGTGTTCAAGATTTAGCCACAGCTAGGCGACTTAGACCTTTCCAAAAAATACTTTTAAAAGCTTTTTGGAAAGGACTGACAGGGAATTCTGACCTTTGCAAGACACCCACTTGTTATAGATCAGGATGACTTCTGTTCTCTTGTCTGACAGGTTGCCTGACCGTTTATTGATTGATATTGTTTTTGGTAATGCAATATAAGCCTTAACAACTGTTTGTTTCAAAAACGCTCAGTTTCTCGCAGAAAAATGCAGAAGCTGTCTAGTTCCTAATGGCAACAGCAGTACGACTGAGTTTTCCGTTGATCGATCTCAGCACAGACAAACTGCCAGCCACTGCGAGGTGTTAACCACGGTAACCATGGTTACGGCGGAAACCGTCAATGGCTCGGCCACATGAGGTCGGACCCGTTGAGGCGTGTGGACTGATCAGGTGTCTGGTCTATATCGCAAAAACAGAATATGAGGGAAAACAAGCGGGATATCGGGCCCTAAAACCAATCATCTAACTACACCCATCTAAAACCTGAGCTGCTAACTCTGCCCTTCTTGTATGAAGACTACTACAAAGGACACTGAAAAACAGTGGTGGGGCGTGGGAGTAGAGAACGAGAGCGGGGCCAGGGAGTGGGAGTGAGACAGACATAGTGAGGGGGAGAGAGTGTGGAGGTTGAGGGAGAAAGGGGGAGGGGGAGAGATGGGCATAAAGAATAACTGGAAAGCAATGTCAAGTGAATGAAAGCTGGAAGTTAACAATCTTTTTGTTTTTGTTTTTTACTTACAACACTTGCGGAAGCCGGTTTCAAATGAGGGAAGTAGGTGTGCTTAATTTCTCAGGACTTTGTTCTCCACTCTCTAGGGGAATGATTTGCCTGCTTTTATGAATGTGGATGTGGAAGGGGCGTGACTGTGTGCGTTCTGGGACAGGGTATCAGGGTACGTTTGCGAGGAAAGGTTGTTGGGTGGACATATCAGAATATCTGCAAAGGTTGTGGTCTCTGGGGTTATTGGTCATGCTAGATTATAAATTCCGCTTAACCATCTCATCCTCTCCTGTTCTTTCCCTCTCTCACAGTGAGGATATTGGTTGGTTCTCTAATTTGCAATGATTCTATTCCAGCCTCCACATCCCTCACTACTCCCCTCTCTCACAAACTGTTTCAATCACACTTTTTTTTTTTCAGCGGAAAGTTTTTCTAATTTGTTATATTATTTTCTTTCTTCTCCTGTAGTCCTACTTCTTCTTCTTCTGGAAGCGTCTGAACTGGTTCTGTATGGCCAGCGCTGCTTTCTCCGTCTCCGGCGCTTCCAGGTCGATGTCCACTTCCTCTTCCTCCTCGCCAGTCGCCGGGGGCTTGGAGTCAACCGCCTTCTCTGGATTAGTCAAAAGTCAGAGGTCAGCCAAGAATCAATAAGTCAATGAATCAATCGCTCCACTACATAATCAACCAACAACTTCACCCATCCATCAACTACTCTATTATCCTTTCAAAGGGGTATTAGGGAACATCTAAAAACAGGATAGCATCATTCCCACAGCAACGCCAATGTTGAATTTGTCCAGGTTTGGCCTGGCCAGGGAGGGCCAGAACAGTTGTTAAGTGACTAGAGAGAGTTAGTATGTCAGAGTCTATAAGCTTCTGCATCTTCCAGGATGTTTAAAGACTATTTCAAATCTCTCACATACTTTGAAGGTTTGAGTTAGTCCGCTCCGCGTGCCAGTTGGAAGAGTTTGGTATTTAGTGATTATTCTATGGGGTTCCACTGCGCCACAGAAGCTCAAACAAGGTAAAGTATTTGAAAGGATCTTGAATAGCAGTTGAACCCAGGTCTGGTAGTTTCAGCACAACTGTTTACACTGTCTGAAGGAACCTCTCAATGGCAGGATTGAGCCAGTAATTGGGAATGGAAAAATAATGACACAGACTGAGAGGAGCAGGACACTTGAGAAGAGAGATGGAGAGTAAAGGAGAGAGAGGGAGAAATAGAGAGGAGGAGGTGTGTGTGTGTGTGTGTGTGTGTGTGTGTGTGTGTGTGTGTGTGTGTGTGAGAGAGAGAAAAAGCTAGACAGGGTGAGGAGGCTAGAATGACTCCTCTCAACCTCCCAGGTGGCTGGAGTGAAGAAGTAGAGTCAAGAAATAGCAGAAAGAGGAAATAGAGTGGGATGAGAGACTGAAGGAGAGGGGTAGGTATATTTGAACGTTTCGTCTGAACGTTAGTAAATCTCGATAAACAATTTGGCCTTAAAAGGTCATGCAGTCTCTTAACCCCCACCCGACTGAGCCAGCGGAGGTTTAGCCACCTTCCAGAACCTGATTCCCCTCTAGATTTCTACCTCTCTAGTCTTTATAGGGATATTTATCTGGCCACTGTGTTTGAACATCTTAGGTCTCAAGGATTTTAGGATTTTAGGTATCTGTATAAGCACTGTGGAAGAGAAAGAGGCATGACAAAGGAGGAACACCGAGTCTGACAGAGATAGACAAAACAGGTAGAGAGACATGAAGAAAGAAAGACTTAGACTGACAGAGTTGGAAAGACATGAGGAGAGAAAGAGAGTGAGAGACGAAGTTCACTGAGTATCCATAAACAGAAAGACCTTTGTTGTCCGATGCAGGCGTCTGGCTGCTGTTGGGATTCCCAGTAGATCTGAGCTGCAGGGAGGAACAGAAAAGAAGAGCAGAGGTGTAAATGACGACAGGATGCTCTAACACACAGCATTATACCATAATCAGCATTAACTACATAACCAGCATCCTCTACATAATCAGAAATCATTTACATAACTGGTTATGTGGTTGAAACTGGTTATCAGCTATTTAACCAGCTATGATTTACGTCATATAACTTAAGGGTAATGTAGTTGACCACTGGTTCCGTAGTTCAGCTACACGTGACCCATAATCACCACCTAATCAGACACTTAACCATAACTACATTACTCGTCATCCCAGGGAAGCAATACACTGTAATACAATTATTTAACCGCTATATAACCAGCATCCACAAACCAGCAACAAACAAAATAAATTCCACCATCAACTACAAAGCAGTTGTACAAACAGTAGCAACAAAATCCACATTTGAGGACAGTATTCTTTGGTGTGGGTAACCAGAGTGTCTGGGAGAAAATGATTGCCAGAGACACGTAGAATAAAGAGGGTCTGGGTGACTGTGTGTGGTTTACACACGAGACCCTCAGTGAGGAGAAACACATTAAAATGGCACCAGCCCGCCAAGGCTGACCTCTCGCTGTGTGTGACAAGTGACCTAATTCGCCGGTGCCTCTTCCTCGCCACCCCTCCCTATCCCTCGTTTCATCTTCCCCCCATCCCTCCCTATCTGTCATCTGCCTCTCCCTCTCTCATCTCCCCCTCTTGTCTCCACCTCTCGTCTCCCCAATCTCCTCACCTCATCTCCCCCCTCTTGCCTCCCCCCTCTCATCTCCCCCTCTCATCTCCCCCTCTCATCTCCCCCTCTCATCTCCTTACCAGAAGTACCACACTTACGTGCGAGCGGCTGCACTGGAGGAAAAGACCGGCGAAGGGAGGCGCGCGTAGAAACCCAGCCAAGAGAGAATACAGTGCGTGTTCGTACGTGCGCCCGTTTCCGTGAGTGCCGCGTCCCTGTGTAGCCTGAACAGCCATCCTGTGCTTTCTGACGTGTGCACGTAGTGGCCCGTGCATAAACCAATCTCTAGCAAGGCGTCAGACACAAACAAGAGCTCTGACACTCCAGCCGTAGCGCTGGAATGAAATAACATCGCCCTAGTGTGCGATAAGGAGGCCTCGGAGACGCATAATAAAAGACGAAGAGCGAGTGCGTCTCATTACGCGCGGTGTCATGTCTAGACATATTAAAGAGGCATAAGCAAATGCTTTAGGGCCCCGGGGCGCTTACTGTTAGTTAGGAACGTACAGTAAATTATCCAACAGGCCATTTCTAAATTTGGTAGTGCATTGGGAGTTGTCCTCATCTCACGTTAGTCACCGACAGTCTGTCATTTAGCCCACAGTTAGAAGACTTTGGCCTGGTTTGAGAAAGGCTGCAATGTTAGCTCCTTTTATCTGTAAATGTTAGTGATGTAACAGTACCTGAGAGGCTCTGAGAATTCCCTATGAAATCCCCTGCTGTAAACAGGAAAAACAGAGCAGGGATGTAAACACCTTGTTACTGATTAGCACGCAGGAAATATGGCCTCTCTTCCTATATGACTTAAAGTTAGCTAATTATTTCAAGTCATCTGAACCTTATAATCATGGCCAAATTAGCGAATGGGTCCACAAACATCTCTAGGGGGCCCCACTGAGTTTGGTATTCACTCTTCGATACAGGAACATATATAGATGGCCTGTGTCTTGGAAAAATATTTGTAACTGCTGGTAATTTTATTAAAAACAACTGCCAAACGTGTTCGTCCATCTCTATGGCAAAACCCACATTTGGTAATTGTATATAGTCTAATACACATTATAGTGGACGGAGCAGAACTTGTGCGTTTAAGGCCCCTTAACAATGCCTTTGATTCAATAATGTCCACACAAATACTATTTCAAAATGCACAATGCAAAAAGAAAAAAAGAAACTGGGTCAACAACGGGACGTAAATAAATGGAAAAGGACCAGTGTTCGGCACCGATGAACACCAAAAACATGGGACAGCAGCCTGGACTGAATTAGTGTACATTTGGATATCTACATTGAGTATGAGTGAGTGTGAGAGTCTGCGCGTGTGTGTCCGTGGAGAGTGAGTGTGTGGGTGTGTGTGATTGAGTAGGTACAATGTTAGCCTGCCTGAATGATTTGATTTGTGTGTGTGTGTGTGTGTGTGTGCGCAGAAGCCCTGTAAAATGTAGATCAGAGTAAAAGGCAGATGGGCAGATAGTTTAACAGTCTGATGGCCTGGAGGGGAGAAGCTCTTGTTCATCCTCCCTGTCCTGGTTATGATGCTCGTCAACCATCTCTGTCTGCTAGATGAGAGCAACGCTGAAGGCTCATGGCTCGGTTGGCTGAGGTCTGTGATGATTCGTGGACTCGATGGTGCGTCTGGCTGACCTCATCACAACTCCAAAGACCCATATGATTGCAGGCGGTGCAGCTTCCCTACAAGGCAGGGACGCGGCCTGGGGTTAGGCGCGCAACGGCGCGTCCGTAGAAGGTTGTGAGGGTCTCGGGGCAGGGTTTCCCAAACACCAGACCAGGGACCGGTACCGGCCGTTTCACTAGGAGTTTGCCAAAGAGCCGTGACAAAATGTATATATATTTCCCCACAAGCATGCAGGACGGGTAATTAGCACTCACCAGTCAGTTACCCTGCAGGGCAAAAGGGACCCGCGGGAAGATCTTTGTGAAAGACATGCTGACTGGATGGACTGAACACTTGGCTGTTGTGTTTCGGGGGGAGAGTTTTTGCTGAAAGAGCAGTGGTCTGGATTCGTACCCGTGCTGTAGAAACACATGCGCACCCCGACGCAACCGCTTCGACCGCCGGATCAACCTGGTCCTCCGAACAATACGTTCTGCCTTAAACGTTTCAATGAACATTTGCATGGTTTTAGTGCATTCACAAACCACTTTGATTCAGAAGTATGAAGTGGAATAAGCAAATAATATGTACTGGGTCTGGTCAAATAACTACACCCAGCTAATAGCAGGGATAGCAGGGATCGAAGAACTGGAGGTTGAAAAGGATTTCGTTGGCTTGCTGGTAGCTAGTTATTTGCTTTACAGTGAAGATTCAAAGCGGTTACACTAGTAGCTACCCTCAGATGACTCTTTTAGTCAAGCCCGTGTACATTTATGCCTTCTGAGTTCACAGGGCGCATTTCTGTGTGTTCTTCACGGTTTCATTGTTTCCCAGTCTTCAGTGACGTGCGTCTCGAGGAACCTGACACTGTAAACAGCACGCCTGGGTCACTGTTCCATCTACCGATGTCCAGGACCCGTCCTTTATTTTCTTTACATTGAGGGGGGAGGTGTTTACCGATCTCTCCCTGTTACCTGATGCCACTCCGCCAGGGCTCTGACCCTGTAGGCTGACTCCCCGCCATTGGAGATCGGGCCGACCACGGTCTTCTCGTCAGCATATTTGATGATAGCGTTTCTTTATATTTTCTACATCATGTGTGTCGTTCTTTGTGTCGTTCTGTCCTCTTGTAACTGTATGCCATCGGCAGTGTTGTGAAAACATTAAACGTGGTCTCTACTGACTCACCTGGTTAAATTACAGTGGAATACGATGATACCAAGCAGTCATGGCTGAACAGGGAGTACAGGTGGGGGCAGAGGGGGACCTTCATGTTGATAGGATATGTATAGGACATGAAGGTATACACGCCATACTCTACATTTCTGAGGGGATTCATTTTTATATGTTGTGAAATTCTCTTTAAAAATATAAAACTGAAATCCTGTATAAGTCTCTTGTAATATCGGGCCTAAATTAGCTCATGCGTATCCAATCATCTTCGAAATAACAACGCCCATTTAATTGGGTAATGCATTCAAACCAAACACTCAACCATGAGCCCCATTGAGCTTTCCAAAGAACTAAGAGACCATTATGGAACGACAAACACAGGATTTCAAAGCCCTTGATTATCCCTTGGATCATGGTCAAGATAATTAAGGAGTGGGAGGTATATGGGAGGACCCTGCCTTGAATATGTTGTCTTTCCACAGGAGATGACCAAGCAATTAGAAGACTGACCGGAGACCAAGAGAGGCCAATGGCATCTTTCAACTTTGGACAAAACCAACATTTCTCGATGCAAAGGACTACTAAGAATACCATCACATCATGGGGATGTTTCTCATCATCAAGCACTTGACAGGATAGAAGGGAAGTGATGAAATAATGTACAGAAAAGTGTGGGAAACATGCTGAAAGAGATGGAAGTTAATCTTTCACCATGACAACGACCCAAAGCACAAAAATCAAAGCGGCAGTGGCATAATTAGGGAATAAAATTATAAATGTCCTTGAGTGTCACACTCAGATCCCTGACCTAAATCCAATCTAAAATGTATGGCAAGACCTGAAGACTGCTGTCCATTGCTGCTCCCCAAATAACTTGACGGATCTATAGACTCTTTTCAGCAACAGAATATTTCAGTTTTGTATTTATAACACAAAATATATTCCCCTTAAAATTGTGAAGTATTGTGGGAAGATAATGTATTTGAATGCATGAATCTCTGAACCACCGACATGTAAAAACATACGTTTTTAGACTTTCTATAGGCAAGTGTTCCTCTTATTCAGGTGGAATAGAGTAGTGTGTGGTGGCGATGGCGTCACCCATGGCTCTGTCAGGGCTATTTGCAAAAATATAATGTAGTCCTTGACCAGCCTCTCAGAGTACTTCATGATAATTGAAGTGAATCCTACTGGATGGTAAGTCCTTCAGCTTGTTCACCTTGGCATTCCTGTTGGATACTAGAACATTTCTGGGCTTCTTGTGGCAGGTTGGGATCACCCACTGTGAAAGGTTGAATATTATTATTCTCTAGTTGACCTAACAGTCCTTGTTGGGCCCTGGATGCAGTTTCCCTAGTTTCTCAGGAAGTGAGGCGTCGGTGTCCTTTGCAGATACAGTTGTGCTCATATTTTGCATACCCTTTGAGAATTGGTAATATACAGCTCTTGAAAAAATTAAGAGACCACTCCTAGTTTTTCTTAAATCTGCATCTCTACATGTATGGCAGCCATTCCAGTTTGAAACAGCCTCCTAGGGGTAGGGTTGAAGTCGTGCAAAGCTAGAAAAAAGCCCTTCATCAATGAGAAGAAAAGAAGATCCTAAGGATTGGACTGTAGAGGAATGGAGTAAGATCATCTTCTCTGAGTCAAACACCTGGTCGTCTAATGGTTAGGAGGAGACCTGGAGAGGCCTACAAGCCACAGTGTCTCGCACCCACTGTGAAATTTGGTGGAGGATTGGTGATGATCTGGGGATGCTTCAGCAAGGCTGGAATCAGGCAGATTTGTCTTTGTGAAGGATGCATGAATCAACCCTAGTACAAGGTTATTCTGGAAGAACACCTGGTTCCTTCTGCTCTGACAATGTTCCCCAACTCTGAGATTTTTCCAGCAGGATAATGCTCCATGCCATTCAGCCAGGTCAATCAAGGTGTGGATGGAGGACCACCAGATCAAGACCCTGTCATGGCCAGCCCAATTTCCAGACCTGAACTCCATTGAAAACCTCTGGAATTTCTGGAATATGGAGTGTCGCAAGCCATTAAACAAAGCTGAGCTACTAGAATTGTTGTGCCAGGAGTGGCATGAAGTCACCCAACAGCAGTGTGACAGACTGGTGGAGAGCATGCCAAGATACATGAAAGCTGTGAATAAAAATCAGGGCTAATCCACCAAATATTGATTTCTGAACTCTTCCTAAGTTAAAACATTAGTATTTGGTTGTTGAAAAATTAATATGAATATGTTTTGTTTACATTATTTGAGGTCTGAAAACAACACACATTTGTTTGGTTATTTTGACCAGTTCTTGTTTTCTACAAAAAAATAATCTAAATGACAATATCTTGGAATTTGGTTGTAATGTTTTCAGTAGTTTATAGAATAAAAAAAAAAAATTCATTTTACTCAAACACATACATATCAACCAGAGAAAATGATAATGTTGCAGTGGTCTCTTAATTTTTTCCAAAGCTGTATGTACCATTTATAAAGAAAATATGAGTGAGCAGGCAAAACACGTCTTTTATTTCTCATGGGATTCACATTCAACTGTAGGTCATAACAGAATGGCACAATCATAAAACAAAACACGGTAACAAAGATTTTTTTTACTGACCCCTGTTTAAAAGTATGCATACCCTTTGTTTTTAATACTGAGTATTGCCCCCTTTAGCATCAATGACTGTGTGCAGTCTTTTGTAATAGTTGTCTATGAGGCCCCGAATTGTTCAGGTGGTATAGCTGCCCATTCGTCTTGGCAAAATGCCTCCAGGTCATGAAAAGTCTTTGGTCGTCTTGCATGAACCGCACGTTTGAGATCTCCCGAGAGTGGCTCAATGATATTAAGGTCAGGAGACTGTGATGGCCACTCCAGAACCTTCACCTTTTTCTGCTGTAACCACTGGAGGGTCATCTTGGCCTTGTGCTTAGGGTCATTGTCGTGCTGGAAAGTCCAAGAGCGTCCCATGCACAGCTTTCGTGCAGAACAATGCAAATTGTTTTATCAAAGGCTGTATTTTCTGATAACATGCTTTATTCATCTTGCCATAAATTTTCACAAGATTCCCCGTGCCTTTAGAGCTCACACACCCCCAAAACATCAGTGAGCCACCACCACACTTCACAGTGGGGATGGTATTCTGTTCACTAAAAGACCTTGTTGACCCCTCTCTAAACATAGCGCTTATGGTTGTGACTGTAAAGCCCTATTTTGGTCTCGTCACTCTAAATTACAGTGTGCCAGAAGCTGTGAGGCATGTCAAGGTGTTGTCGGGCATATTGTAACCAGGCTTTTTTGTGGCATTGGTGCAGTAAAGGCTTCTTTCTGGCAACTCGACCATGCAGCTCATTTTTGGTCAAGTATTGTCGTATTGTGTTCCTTGAAACAACCACACCGTCTTTTTCAGAGCAGCCTGTATGTCTCCTGAGGTTACCTGTGGGTTTTTCTTTGTATCCCGAACAATTCTTCTGGCAATTTTGGTTGAAACCTTTCTTCGTCTACCTGACCTTGGCTTGGTATCAAAAGATCCCTGAATTTTCCACTTCTTAATGAGTGATTGAACAGTACTGACTGGCATTTGCAAGGCTTAGGATATCTTTTTATATCCTTTTCCATCTTTATGAAGTTCCATTACTTTGTTACGCAGGTCTTTTAACAGTTCTTTTCTGCTCAGTATGGTGCCTGCTCAGTGCATCCATGTGAGAGCTAACAAACTCATTGACAATTTATACACAGACTCTATTTGCAATTTAAAAAGCCACAGGTATGGGAAATTCACCTTTAATTGCCATTGTGTCACCTTGTATGTCTGTAACAAGGCCAAACATTCAAGGGTATGTAAACTTTTGATCAGGGTCATTTGGGTGCTTTTTGTTAACATTTAAAAGGAGCCAATCAACTATGTGATAATATATGGCTTCATATGATCACTATCCTTAAATAAAAATATATTTTCAAAGTACATTTCTGCCAGCGTATGCGCACAACTGTAATTAGACTAAAATCTTAGCATGAACTGAAAGAAAATATATATACATTCAAATTGGAGAACCTGCATCATACCAAATTACAAAATGTATGTTTGGCTTTTAAGCTGCAATTCTTTCTCTCCACTGCCTGGGGGCTCTTAAATGTTTTTTTATTGTTTTATTTTAAGTGCAAATTAGAAAGAAAGAATGATAAAAAAAAAAAGCTAGGAGATAAATGAGTGAATCAGACAGAAAGAGCCATGGGTGACACAGAGTGTTCATATAGAATGAGCTGGGCCGGAGCTTGACGGGTGAGCAAGGAAGGACATAGAGTGGTACTAAATGGACCTTTCCCTGTAAATGCTCAGCCCTCATCGACACATCACTGCTTTATTCCTCCATGCCCCTTTCACCCACTCTCCCAATCACTGGCAGCTCTGCGGCGTTTAAAGAAAGGGAAGGAAGGAGGCATAGCAAGTGTAAAACAAACGCGCGCGCAAACACACACACACACGCGCGCACACACTGGGTGGCTAACTGAAGTGTCAAAAGCACCCTCAGCTTTGGAACAAGCGAACTCATATCTACAACGATGCCATAATGTTATATTATCCGCCTGTCTGTTCTATACAGCGGGGTCTAAGCTGAGAGCAGTCGTCTAGAGGAAATGGACTGCATGCTGGAACAGATACAGATATAGATTTGGATGAGTATTACAGTGGATGACATAGATATCTGGGCTGTCAGTGTCACTAAGTCTAACTATAGCTTCATGTTCGATATCATCCATCTATAATTCTCTTCTCCGTTGTCACCCCCCTCCCCCTTTCCTCTCTGACTGAGAAAACGAACACACACACACACACACACCCTCACTATGCCTAGAGGCAATGGCTCAGTCTCAATGCTGTGTTTTTCCTCTCACACTCAAGGGAGGGGGAGGAAATTAAGCAGGAGAGGAGAGGGGCTTGAGTGAGAGGCAGAGAGGGAGAGTAAAAAATATAGTAACTGACAGTGTGAGAGAGACAGGACAGTGGGCTATGGAATAAAAGCGGGCCTATTGGATGCAGAGAAGTGGGATTGAATGATGAGCAAAATGAAAGACAAAAAAAAAGGACAGGTGAGAGAAAGCAAGTGCTCAGGAAAGAAGTGAATGTAGTGATCGACTGAGAGAGTGAGCAAGGTCAAAGAGTGAATAGAGAGAAACAACCCTGAAGATAAACACATTCCCACTGTGAATAGATCTTCCTTTTACCTCGCATCCTTCCCCTCAACTCCCCCCTCTCTCTATGGCTCTCTCTCTATCACACTCACCCTCAAGCAGTAGCGGACCGGCAATCCAACATTTCTGGCAAATGCCAGATGGGCTAGTCATTTTTTTGTTGTTGCCCAATCTAACTTTTTGCGCAAAATGATTAATTATCTGGCTAATAACACGGGCCTCAAGGGGGGACGTGGTCCAGTTTGAGGTGGCCCTGGGGACAAAAAAACGGGCTGGTACGGCGGCTTCACGAGGGACAAATGTACCACTTTGTCAGACATGCCATGCAGCGATAATGTCTGGTCCAAGCCTGCCCCTGCCCTCCCTCTCCCGAACTCTCATCTATCCATGGATGGCTGGCTAACGCTCAAATTCCAGAGGTTTCTTTTTCTTTTCTCCCTTCCTACTTGTCAAGGATTTCTTACTTATTTGTTAATGCCATAATTCATGAACATGAGGCCAAGAGAGAGATAGCTGGAGACAGGGTTGGGGGGGGTGGGGGGAGAGAAAGGGGTGTGAGACAGAGACAGATTGCAGCATTTAAGTGCCTACCCTGGGGAGCTGCTGTAGGTGATGCAGAGCAGAGAGAGAAAACAAGACAGAAAGACCGAAAGAGAGGGAGGGAGGGGGGGGGTGAGAGAGGAAGAGTAAGAGAAAGGGGGCGGGGGGTGTGAGCGAGGGAGGGAGCGGAGGAGAGAGAAGAAGACAGCGGGTGAACAAGAACAGAAGATTCCTGCTTACCGAGACAGACGGTTGGGAAAATGGAGTCCAGGGATAGACAGATATAGCCTAATATACACAACGCCAAAAAGATGTGTGCTTCAGCCAAACAACCATTCTGGTCTAGGAATACACATACAAACTTCAATGAATTGTCGGGTGCTTATTTGCTTCAATCGCAGAACACAAACAGCCCTTCTAAGAAAGTCTTCTGTTTCTTTAACGCCCACAGCTTTTGCATATAAAAAAAAAAAGTCTAAACAAAAAAGCCTACCACACTTAGTAAGAAGTATGACCATAGTAAACATGATAATAACAAATCCATTGCATATCAGACCAGGGCATATCAAAGGCTGTGTTTATTACGGGTGGCGGTGGTATCTGGTGTGATCTTGTCGCATTGTGCCTCCATGCGCCTTGCATCCCCAGTAGTTGAGAAAACCATGTCCCTGCTGTCCAAGTCATGGAAAAAAGATTTCCCTTTGCCTTGTACCCAATCATAGATGTCTGTTTGAGACTGCATTTAACTGAGGTTACATAGTCCTTGTATTGTGAGGTTTTTCTTTTTGTCCCTCAAATCATTCCTATATCGGATACCACGGTATAGGCACAGATCACTCCCTATCTGCGGTTACATCATGGTTTGACAATAACGCTGAACGCTATCTGGTCCTTAATTATTTAAATTGACACACTGTGTCCCAAATGGAACTCTAGTCACTCTTTGGTGCAATACTTTTAACAAGGGGCCTGGAAAAACGAGTGCGTTACATTTGGGATTCATGCTGTTTGTCATTTGCTATACTGCTAAGTGAAATCTTTGTGACGGCTTTCTGTGTTCTGCCATCTGTTGTATGGGGGTCGTTGTTGTTGAATTACGCTGGCATTTAGGCATGGCATTTTGGGGGGAAATTATCCTTCATTAAAAATGTTTTAAATATATGCGGTACATCTCATTCTAAATGTATATTTTTCATTCCCAAAAATGTGTTTTGTTTACTATTTGTTCTTTTGTCATTTTAACGAATCGGGCTTCACTCCCAAGGCATGAAGTCCAATTTGTGACTATGGCCTTGCCTTACTGCACCATCACGCAGGACATGTCAAGCCATCCTGCTTCTTCTATTGCAGCAGGTTCTACCAAGGTTCTTCAAACATCTTCCTGTATATGGTTCTACCCAGAACCCTCTATGCATTGTTCTCCCTTGAATCCTCTAATGGTTTCTACCACGAGCCATCTTTGATTGGTTCTCCATGGGAACTTGACTAAATCATTCCACATGCTTAAACGCCTTTCCACCGATTATTATGGTATTATGTACCATGAGTGCCTGCTTATACCCCAACACAAGGGTGTTACAACTGCCTGGCTTTCTAGGCACCATCAGACCGGCAAGTCATATTACGCTGGCTTGCAGCGATGTGTGATTCCATATTGGAATGGGGCCAGAGTAAGGATATCCAAAGAGTGTAATGTTCATTATCCCGCAACCTGCTGTCAGGATGAACACCAGTGTGGGGAACACTATTATCTGAGACCACAGAGACCACGTTCTTCTAAGTGTTCTTCAGATGAACTGGATCTTGGTAGAATTATGTCCCTTTTTAGGAATCCTTTTGGAACCTTTTTTCTGTGGTTCTACCAGGAAACCAAAGTTGTTCTAAGAGTGGAGTGTAAACAGTGTTTGTGTGTATGCATGTCCATGTCGTGGAGTCAATGTAGTCATTATCTGGCCTGCTGTCTATGGTCCTGGAAGGTGTACTCCTCCATACTGCATACTGGCCTGTTGTCTATGGTCCTGTAAGATCTACTCCTCCATACTGCATACTGGCCTGCTGTCTATGGTCCTGTAAGATGTACTCCTCCATACTGCATACTGGCCTGCTGTCTATGGTCCTGTAAGATGTACTCCTCCATACTGCATACTGGCCTGTTGTCTATGGTCCTGTAAGATGTACTCCTGTATACTGCATACTGGCCAGCTGCATGTAATCTCACTTTTTACCACATTCAGAAAAGTGTACACACGCACACACAGACCCATATTTTACATTGTAGTGTGCCCTAAACCTAATTCCCAACCACTAACCATAACCCTAATTCTAAATTTACCCTAAATCTGACAGAAAAGCAGCCTTTTGATTTTCTCGTGGGGATCAGCGAAATTCCAAACTGATGTAAAATATTCCTTATTTTACTGTCCTTCTGGGGATTTCTGGTCCCCAGCAGGATAGTAAAACATATACATACAGTACATGTGCGCACACACACACACACACACTCACTCACACTCAAACAAAAAAGCATAAGCAAGCATGCATAAGCGCGCACAAACACTCAAACAAAAAAGCATAAGCTAACACGCATAAGCACATAGACACACACACAAACATAAGCCCACACACATGAGCCCAAGCACGCAAAAATGTCCGGGAACAAACACAAGAACACGAACAGACACACACTGTCCTACCAAGCTGTTTTCACACAGCTGAATGTCATTTTGAGGGACTCCAGTCCTTGTCTCTATTTTCCATCCTGACAGTCTTTATATGAACCACATCACATCCCAGCTGGCCAACGCTGACTATTTCTTCTTTTTGACTCACACTTCCTTTTCCTCGCCATGCTGAAGCAGTCACGCTATTAGAGGGCAAACTATTCAATATCCTGACGTGGAAAATGTCAAGGACACACCCTCCTCTTCTACTATCTTATTTGGCTTTTTTTTTTTTATCTCTAATTCCATTTTTTTTTTATCTCTATATCCGAACCCGTCCCACCTGATCCTCTGTCTGTGGGTCTGGATCTATCTAACTCCAGTTTAGTTATTTAGCCGACACTCTTTTCCAGAGCCACTTACAGGAGCAATTATGGTTGAGTGCCTTAATCAAGGGAACATCCTTTTTAATCTCTCACCTTGTCGGAATGGGGATTTAAACCATCAACCTTTCAGCGACTGGCCCTGCATTCCTGCATTCCATAAGGCTACCCTTGTCTATCTACACCCCCCCCTCCCCAACTCTGCGTGTCGATATGAAGATGCCTTTCATCCAACGCTTGCTCCCTTGCTCTCAAACCAGGAACTTCGTCCCTGAAATTAAACCATTTCAAGTTGTGCTTTTATGTAAGTACAGTATGTAGGTGGATAGAAGTGACTCCATATGTTAATGTGCTTCAGGAATACATCTATGTACATCTGGGGCCTGGACACAGAGGTGGATGTTCAGACTCCCTATGTAGTTCCCATTAGGACATCTGTTAAGGCACGTCTAGCAGCATTAATGCAATCTCCAATGAGGGTACTGACTGACTCATGAAGATGGAAGTCCCACCCTGCTGACTATTTTAAGAGCAAATGAAGATGGAAGTCCCACCCTGCTGACTATTTTAAGAGCAAATGAAGATGGAAGTCCCACCCTGCTGACTATTTTAAGAGCAAATGAAGATGGAAGTCCCACCCTGCTGACTATTTTAAGAGCAAATGAAGATGGAAGTCCCACCCAGCTGACTATTTGCAGAGAAAATGAAGATGGAAGTCCCATCCAGCTGACTATTTTAAGAGCAAATGAAGATGGAAGTCCCACCCTGCTGACTATTTTAAGATGGTGGAACCCCTCAAATGTGAATGAATGGTAATTGAATTACATCCGAGTTGAGTTTTCACTGCTTCTTCATCAGGGCCCACAAGGTTATAGTAAAAAGTATTGCACTATTTAGGGAATAGCAAAACATTTGGGATGAAACCAACGTCTGCCATTTGGAACTAAGAAATAAAGAGAAAAAAAGTGTGGGGGTGAAAAATGGAAGAGAATAAAGCTAAAGGGAGAGAGTTCACACATTTAACTGCCCGTTAGTGAATTTTACAGCAGGTAGTGGTCTTTGCTTTTACTAGAAATTTCAAAGACACACAGCATAGTTTCAGAACCCAAAAACTGAAAGAGAAAATCTGAACCATTTTAGGAAAGGCATTGGCTTGCTTATAGCCTCCTAGGGCGGAAAACTAGACTTGTTGGTGCAAAACTCAAAAGAATAAATCTCATTATTTAGATTTATTGCTGTAGAAATGACATAGTAGCCTACAAGAGGAAAGACAGTACTACTATCCTAAAAAAGCTCCTAGTAAAATGTGTATGTATTTATAGACGGGAAATAAAAGGATTACCTCCATGTCTGAGGGGGAAGAAGTGAAAAACTAATAATATTCCAACATACCAGTTGGCTTTAGCACTGTAATCCCCGTGAGGGGGGAGATAGGGGGGGAGGGAGCCGCAGTGGTATCGGTGCGTTCTAATTTTTACCTCAATGGTTTGTCGGCTCGGGGACTGGCCTCGCGCTGCAATTAAGACCTGCTAATTAGCCCCGCACGCCTAAAATAAAATGTGTTTATAGAGGGGGAAGCCAGCGTACTGTTAATTACAAGCACAACAATAACAGCGTTATTATTTCTCCTTACCTCTCCTCTTATATTTTTCGAGCATGCAGAAGTCTACTACCTGCAGGCAGTTGTGCGCTGGATTGTAAATTAATCACATAAATCTAGTGCATGCAGTCTGTTTGTATTTCTCTTTATACTTTTTTTTATCCAACGCTTCTAAAATTGGAGAAGCGACATGTAAAAAGATGAAAAGAGAAACTTCAAAACACGCAGATGTCAATTCTGGCACTGCTGCCAAACATGACTTACATAAGGCAACTCGTTTTATTCCATGCGACTCAACTCCTAAACAACAAATTTGGGAGATCATGTGCGGCTGGCACACGCGTTATCACAGTGTGCATGCTCCGCGCAGATGTTCGCTCTCGGATATGCGCGCGAGTGTTAATACCCTGGATGTACATTATGTTCTCGCGCTGTTGCTAAGGCGAATATGTGGTTTTAAAAGAACGAGAAATGGCAGGGACGTCATAAAACATGTAAACCATGAGAGGAAAGAAGTTTTGAGAAGATAAATCTCACATGGGGTCATGAGGCCGTCTGTCCATTCCAGTAGGCAACTAATCCAACATAACCGCAACAGCACCAACTAGCCTGGGCTAGCCAACAGTGCATCTGCAGTGCAGGGCCCTTACTGAAAAGTGTCTCGAAGTAGGAGTGCTGATCTAGGATGAGATCCACCCAATCATGTAATCGTAGTCATTGTTATCGAAATGGTATAACTTGTAAGTTCAGGTATTGTCCCTTAATGTTTCACTGTAAAAAAAAAGATCTAAAAAGCACAGACACAGAAGGAAAATATCATAGCTGCACGGCAACTATTTCACTTCAGAGTAAGGCCCATTCACGCGCTATTCTAGCCCTGCCTTGTCCGGAAATAGTACCATGGGTATGCCCATAGAAATCGTACCACTTAGAACTTTTAAACAGTATTAACCTGTTCAATATAATGTAGGTTTGCTCATTTACATTTGAATAGTCAAATAGCAAATGAATGTTAATCACGTAATTTTGGCCTTATACCATGAAGACGAATTAGTATTTGATAAATTATAAAATCCATGGATTTCTTGTTGGTCCATGATGTAGTCTATATAAACTACATGTGGCATATGCTAATAAAATATTAATGCCGGGAAACAGGTGTGTCTGACATGAGCGTGACTATTCACACCGGCGGCGGAAAGTACTTTTGCCACCCATCACTGCGCATGAACGGCTTACAATGCCCACCGGCGATGCAGGCCCCGGTAGCCTACAACCGCGAGTCGCTGACAGGCAGGTATTCGAGTACGGGCTCACAGTAATTCTTGCTTCATGCCCTCCGTGTCAATGCCTGCTTTTTTTGGAGCGGCGCCAGCGGAGTCACAATAAAATAGAGCTATGACCATAAAAACATTTTACCGCACCTTGGATCGGTTGCAAGGATTCAGGTGGGGGTTTCGCTGCGCTGTAATGCCACAATTTCAAAGATACATACACATGCAGACACTTATGTGAGCAAGAGTAAAACATTTTTTTTTTCATAGTCAGCGTCTCCCAGTTAAAGTAAAACTAAAATGGTCTATCATTTCCTTCCAGTAGCATAACATATACCCATTATAAGCCTAAAGCGTATTGAAGGGGAGTTATTTAGTAGTCGACATTATCAGATATATATAGGCATACGATCAGTAGAAAAAATAATAGCCACATAGTCGTTATAATAATACCCAGCAGCTGCGATTCTAACTGGTAGAAACC
The DNA here is from genome assembly GCF_011004845.1 of Esox lucius. Taxonomy (NCBI): domain Eukaryota; kingdom Metazoa; phylum Chordata; class Actinopteri; order Esociformes; family Esocidae; genus Esox; species Esox lucius. The sequence goes on along the minus strand of NC_047592.1, from coordinate 22,340,466 downwards.
GATTATAGTTCAACTGCTCACTTACCTCGCTCATCTTTAAACCGTGCAGCGGGGAGAGTTCTGCAGTCAAGTCACTTCTCTTATAGCCTACTGGCTGTTTCAACGGTCTCTCTTTCCTATTGAAAAATCACTTTAGTCGATCGAAGATTTTGAAGAGAAACTACACGGTTGCGCCGAAGAGAGATGAGTCGGGAACGGGTCGGACTTAGAGTGGACAGAGCAATTCTTCGATAGGCAAAATTCTCTACTGACTCCGTTTCATGTATAGGCTACGACAAGTGAGTAAGATACAGCTGCATGGATAGTGCAGTTAGGGCGAGCAGTGCGGTTGTGTGCAACAGAGAACGTCAGAATCCTCCGTACCTCTCTGCTTATTCCCCCTCCCTCCTTTCCTCAGTCTCTTCTTCCTTTTTTTGCTCGCCCACTCACACACGCTCTTATCCACTCACTGGAGACATGCCCTCGTGCCAACTGAACTGTGATGCTCTGACGGCCCCTGGTCCTTTAGTCTTCTTTGATGAAATCACTTAAAAAGATTACTATACTAACACATTTAACTAAATGTATGAGTCCAATCAGTGTTAAATATTGAAATCACACAACTGAGAGGCACTCCAAATGAGTATTCGTGTCCTGACTTCAAGGATTGCGCATGCTCTTTAAGACGCATACATATCTATAAACGCCAAAACCGTCTAAAGTTATGTCTTCTGCCATGACAGGCTGGGGTTACGTTTAATATTTTTTGTTTAATGTTAATCCGGCAATTTTCAGGAACATGTAATTTCACCATTAGATCCGCCTTGTGCTGTTATTCTAGCCCTGGAGAATGCGAACAACAACACAACTTTCCATAAACTTTTTTCCTGCTAATGTTTTAACCGGATCCGCCAGCAAAACTGACAATTCCCCTGTGGCTGCAGTCAGATCATAACCATCTTTATCCCTCCCGTCAAAAATATGCTATATACACTTAATATACCGTTTTTCCCCGTTAGATGGCGACATGGCCAATTTTTACATTCAAGGGGTGCGTATCGGACCAATATATTGCATTACTTTGAACAGGAACACAATGATCCCTTTTCGAAATTAATGCACAAATCAGTAAATTAGGTTGTCATTTTGTATGAAAGTCGTTGAGAGGTTAGATGTAGAGTGGCCCTTTGCCAAAATGTTCTCTAATTTACAGAGACCTCTGGCACTTTCAGTGTTGTAGTGCATTGTTAGTAGACCCTCTTCTGTCAAAGTTGTGTAGCGTGGCATTGCATCCCCATGGTTAAACTGTATGGTCCTGAAGTCAAGTGGATGTGGAAACATGTTAGCATGGTGTAGTCGTTTCAAGTGGTCATATCATGGTGAAACTATACATAGATCTGCTGATCTAGGCCCGGTCCATTTCATCTAATTTATCATGATCTTAAAGGCAAAAATTATACAGTTTTCCTCTGTGAATATATTAAATGTCTTCTCAGTGTAGTGTTGTCATTTTCTTGATTTCGGTGACCACATGGTTCTCTTGCACAGATGAGGGGTCCCTTCTCCACATGATTTGGAAATGCAGAAAGACTGACACACACACACACGTGTAGCACATTTAAAAGGACACAACTCTAAATTGATTCCCCATCAAAATAAAACATGTCTAACTCCAATCCTGCCCTTAACTTCTGGAACTGAACTGTAACCGTGAAGTACAGTTTAAGGACATTTTGGTCTGCATTTACATTGTAAAACCTAATAACTGACACACATACACTTACTTGTCTTCCAATCCTTGTGATGACCCAGAAATCCATGTTTACTATTCCTGATTCCCCAAATGTAAACCCTTCCCTAACCTTAACCTCAATGACATTACTTTTATGTCTAAACCTAATGACTTATCCCCAATTCTAACAACAGGCTCTATTTTGGAAATCACATGTTTCCCTCCAGCCGTAAACTCACACACACACACATACACACACACAAACAAACACTTTGAATTAGCATTAGAGAAATGACACAATATTCACAAAAATAAATGGCATACTCTTTTTGTTTTCTTTGTTTGCGTTTATTAATTTATCTCTAATGTTTATTTATTTTTACTTTTTTTAATTTAATCTGTCCACAAACTCATATTAGTCACTACTATGTTAGATCAGTTTTTCCCTCACTGCAATGGCAGTCATCTACACGAGAGCCCAAACCCAGTACTCCCCTCCACCTCTCCAGCAGACAGTGGTACTTTGGCCTAAATAGCACCCTACTCCTTATATACAGTATCTCACAAAAGTGAGTACACCCCTCACATTTTTGCAAATATTTGATTATATCTTTTCATGTGACAACACTGAAGAAATGACACTTTGCTACAATGTAAAGTAGTGAGTGTACAGCTTGTATAACATTGTAAATTTGCTGTCCCCTCGAGATAACTCAACACACATGTCTAAACCACTGGCAACAAAAGTGAGTACACCCTTAAGTGAAAATGTCCAAATTGGGCCCAATTAGCCATTTTCCTCCCCGGTGTCATGTGACTCGTTAGTGTTACAAGGTCTCAGGTCTGAATGGGGAGCAGGTGTGGTAAATTTGGTGTTATCGCTCTCACACTCCCTCATACTGGTCACTGGAAGTTCAGCATGGCACCTCATGGTAAAGAACTCTCTGAGGATCTGAAAAAAAGAATTGTTGCTCTACATAAAGATGGCCTAGGCTATAAGAAGATTGCCAAGACCCTGAAACTGAGCTGCAGCATGGTGTCCAAGACCATACAGTGGTTTATCAGGACAGGTTCCATTCAGAACAGGCCTCGCCATGGTTGACCAAAGAAGTTGAGTGCACGTGCTCAGCGTCATATCCAGAGGTTGTCTTTGGGAAATAGACGTATGAGTGCTGCCAGCATTGCTGCAGAGGTTGAAGGTGTGGGGGGTCAGCCTGTCAGTGCTCAGACCATATGCTGCACACTGCATCAAATTGGTCTGCATGGCTGTTGTCCCAGAAGGAAGCCTCTTCTAAAGATGATGCACAAGAAAGCCTGCAAACAGTTTGCTGAAGACAAGCAGGTAAGGACATGGATTACTGGAACCATGTCCTGTGGTCTGATGAGACCAAGATAAACTTATTTGGTTCAGATGGTGTCAAGCGTGTGTGGCGGCAACCAGGCGAGGAGTACAAAGTCAAGCATGGTGGTGGGAGTGTCATGGTGTGGGGCTGCATGAGTACTACCAGCACTGGGGAGCTACAGTTCATTGAGGGAACCATGAATGCCAACATGTACTGTGACATACATGAGCATGATCCCCTCCCTTCAGAGATTGGGCCGCAGGGCAGTATTCCAACATGATAATGACCCCAAACACACCCCCAAGACGACCACTGCCTTACTAAAGAAGCTGAGGGTAAAGGTGATGGACTGGCCAAGAATGTCTCCAGACCTAAACCCTGTGGGGCATACTCAAACGGAAGGTGGAGGAGCGCATGGTCTCTAACATCCACCAGCTCCGTGATGTCGTCATGGAGGAGGGGAAGAGGACTCCAGTGGCAACCTGTGAAGCTCTGGTGAACTCCATGCCCAAGAGGGTTAAGGCAGTGCTGGAAAATAATGGTGGCCACACAAAATATTCACACTTTGGGCCCAATTTGGACATTTTCACTGTTATACAAGCTGTACACTCATTACTTTACATTGTAGCAAAGTGTCATTTCTTCAGTGTTGTCACATGAAAAGATATAATCAAATATTTACAAAAATGTGAGGGGTGTACTCACTTCTGTGAGATACTGTACTATCTATTCACTGTTTTGGCCAAAGGAAGTGCACTGTCTAGGGAATGGGGTGCCATTTGGGTCCCACACATTGCAGCATTACTTATACAGGCTAACTTCTGATATTCAACACATGTGCAACTAAGAAATAACCAGTCAAAATGGATAGGTACGGCTAAAAGATTTCAGGCATATTTTAGGTGATTTTTAAGCTTTTTATATTTTTCTTAACTTTTTCTGAATAAAAAGACATTTGGGGATTACTGAAAGTATTCATTGCCTGTCTGGAACAATTCTTACATATTCTTTATTCTATATATATATATATAATATTTAAGATATCTATATTGATATAGATATACATAAGTAATGTTTAGATTTACTAGATCAAACCTTAATGTGTTTCTGGTAACTAAGTGACTACAATGATTGGTGAGTCGCTTCTGTCATTCACAGGTCAATTGTGGAGGTCAGGGGTGGGCGGGACTAGCGCTTGGGTTTGTGCTCTCTTTTTTAAAAACACAACATCTCTAGTGCTATCTCTGTACAACATTCAACAACACATTTTTTTCTTATGTTTTTTTCTTCTTTCTCCATAATAATGCCAAAACAATAATTATAATTTTAAGAAGAACAAGAAGAGCCATCTCATCGGGCATCGAACGAACAAACGTACAGACATCACACTGACAAACTTAAAATAAAAATCTAAGAATAAAAGGCCTCAATACCAGATAGTACACATCATCATCTTCTAATGGTGTCAGAAAGAGAGAAACATTACAGAAGAAAGGAAAAAGAGAGAGAAAGAGGTTAAGAATGGAAGGTCATAGAATGAAAGCGATGTACGCAGACATGAAAGGTGAAAGGGAATGAAAACACAATATCTGATAATACCATTGAATTATATTCCCTTGTTTGAATGTGTTTAGCGTCCCTGCGGACAGGTTTTGGCACGTAATTCTAAGATTAATCCATTGAACTGGCATTGGTTTGTCGAAGGTTAGCTGAAATCAACTTAGCTGTCCACCTCAGGGCAACAGTAAGCCTGAACGAAGAAGGCAACAGCCTAAGCTGCACTTGCAATATCCAGTTGGAGAAGCCTAACAGACTTGGGCGACAGGATGATTTCTGAAAGTAACAAATGGTGCAAATAAGGCACCACATCACTTGGCCCCAAGGGAAAGTGTGGCGACAGACCGGGAGAAAGGAATGGTTGAAAAAGGAGGTGATGTTCTCTTTTTTGTGATTGCACATTGAGATGTGGTGTAATAAAGTGTGAGTGAGAGAGAGAGACAGAGGCAAAGAGAGAGAGAGAGAGAGAGAGAGATGTGGGCTAAGTGCTTTTGGTGAGCTTACAAAATACCAACTCCAGGAAGTGCTTGACACAGAAGGCACGGTGGCATTGACACTGCAGGCTGCCTTCCCAACGGCACCCTATTCACTGCGTAGTGCACTACTTCTGATCACAGAGCACTACTTCTGATCACAGAGCACTACTTCTGATCACTGAGCACTACTTCTGATCACAGAGCACTACTTCTGATCACAGAGCACTACTTCTGACCAGGGCTCGTAGCACACTTCTGACCAGGGCTCGTAGCACACTTCTGACCAGGGCTCGTAGCACACTTCTGACCAGGGCTCGTAGCACACTTCGGACCAGGGCCCGTAGCACACTTCTGACCAGGGCTCGTAGCACACTTCGGACCAGGGCTCGTAGCACACTTCGGACCAGGGCCCGTAGCACACTTCGGACCAGGGCTCGTAGCACACTTCGGACCAGGGCCCGTAGCACACTTCGGACCAGGGCCCGTAGCACACTTCGGACCAGGGCCCGTAGCACACTTCGGACCAGGGCCCGTAGCACACTTCGGACCAGGGCTCGTAGCACACTTCGGACCAGGGCCCGTAGCACACTTCGGACCAGGGCTCGTAGCAATGGCTCGTAGAATGTTCCCGCTCCAAAGCAGTGGACTGCATAGTGATTAAGGTACCTTTACGGGTGCAGCCCTAAGTCTTTAAGGAGACACCAGATAGGGAAATGCTAAACTTATATAAGGTGCACTACAAGAGGACAGAAGTAAAACACTTAACGCACGTCGATGAGAAGTAACGCTGCGGTTCCAACTGCAAGCTCGCGCGCCGTCAATGAATGGGCTAGGAGAGCGACAAGGCATGATTCATCCAATCAAATAACTGCTGTGACGTTTACAACGCCATTTGAATAAAATGAGATTTGCATGTTTGCTGGTGACATGCTGTGGTGACAATCATGAATATGCTAACTGAATACCATGGCCATTTTACAAATGTGCTGAATTGTGATCGCATGTCGAGATTACTACTTTGGTATCAAATTATATGCAGTCGCGGCCTTCGTGTGTGGTAAAAGTAATGATTTGATTGGATTATAGATTGATTGCTTAATTGCTTGATTGATCGATCGGGCAGGGAGCGAGCGGATTGAAACAGCAGCTTTACACTCCAACTGAAAGTGACTCATTACAATGAAAAAAAAAATAGTTTGGTCTATCAATAGTCAAAATAAAAAACAACTACTTTGGAAAATTATAAACCTTGCACAGTGCTCTTTATAGACATGAAATTCCGACTAGTCTTTTCCCCAACAACAAGCCTTGTAAGTTCTTAATATGACCTATATTCATAACCTTCTCTGTAAGCTTTCTCTTCTTGAAATGAAAATAAACATAAAAAGTACTTTTTCTTTTTTCTTCTTGTCTTTAGAAAAGCTACACATATTCTACTGGGATGTATCTATGGATGTGTTAGTGTGTTTAAAATGCTTACTCTTTTTTTATATAAAAAAAAGAAAAGAAAAACTATTCATTTGAAAGACTGCCAAGAGTACAACAGTTTGCATTCTCCAAGTCCCTCACTCTGTGGGGAACTCGCTCATTCCTCTCAAATCTTTTCCGTCTCTTTGTTTTTCCTGTTCTGTCTCTCATGAAAGGAATTAAATGAACGCCTGCGACACTTAGCGGTGGCCTCTTGGTCACCAGACCAGTTGTGTCAGCTGATTGTGTTCGGGACGCACCGTCCATCCACCCGTCTTGCTTTGTTTCTGTTTGTTCGATGGTCAGTCGGACACCGCGACCGATGTACGAATCCCCGTTAGCACGTCTGACTCTGAACTCACCGGCATTTCTGCTGTAAACACTGACCTTTCATACTGCCTTTCCAATTCTTGAGCTTTCGACTTGACCTAGGTTCGGTCATAACGATATTTTTCATCAACGAGGACGAAGTGCTTTATCATCTTTTCCACAGAAACCAAGTAGAACTGCTACTAGTCTTTCATCACGAGAGACAGATCTACACCAGTTGGTTTAACCGCTACAGTTTCCTATTCACAATACCCTAGAACCATTTTGTTACATATATTCTTTATTTTTATACTGTATACTCAGATATGATTTTCCTATGAGAGCCCGGAAACAACAGGGGCTATACTGTTGAACTCCCCTTGACGACAAACCATACATTGACAGGCACTGAACTGAAGTGTGTGTGAGGAGGGGGATTGGAAAAACCAACTGCTCCTCTGTCCCTTGCGGCAACCTTGGAAGAGCAATCCGACCAATGAGAGGCAGTGATATCAGGGTCGGGGGGGGGGGGGGGGGGCGGGGGTTATCGTATCCTTGGTCATTGTCGTGGGCGCCATCGTCTGGTAAAAAGTCGCTCCTGTGGAAAGCTGGGTAGCTTGGTTAGAGTTTAGGGCTTGACCGGTTCCGGTTGAACCGTGGTTCCAAATCAGTGGTCAAGAACAAACCATAATGCGTCCTCGTAACAGAAAAGCAACAAGAACTGGCAACTAAATGGCAGTTGGGCGTTTGGCGTCCTTTGCCACTTGTCCTGCTATGTATTTCCTCCATTCACTGCGTTAAGGGGTACAACTAATCAATCACGTTACTCATAGAAGCAGTAGTACTCTCAAAATGGTAGAATGTCCCAGTTTCATTTAGCTCACATGCTAATAGTAAGACTCACAGCAGCCAGAGGACAATCTCAATCAAATCATCACAATTAGCCCTCTTGGTAGTAGATAGAATGGAAAAAAACAGGAAACTGGAATATAGAAGGCCTCAAAAGTCCTGAAGAGAAAAGAGTCACACCGCACTCTGTTTGTACAAAGGGGGGGAGGGGCTGTTGTTGGTCGAGCAGATGGAGGACTGCGCTGAGTTCCGGGATGTAAATGCGAAAAAAATGTATGTTTCAGAAGTTCCTTAGGAGGTCTGTGAGCTGTTCGTCACGTACCCTCTCGATGGACGTGGTTCTCGGTGCTCTCAAGGGCCAAGGGTTGTGACCATGACAATGAACCAGGACTGCTTGAGAGAACCAGGAAGTGATATAACGACACCAAATCTGAAAGGGCTTTACTTCCTGTTTAGCAAAAATCCCGCCCCAAGACTTCCCTTCTCTTCTCAACTTGTCGACTATGTTGTTGTCGTTGTTGATGCTGCTGTCTATTCCCCCATCACTCCACCCTCCTCTCGTGTTAGACGTTCGGGGGCCAGGCCGGGTGACATGGAGAGAGACATCCTCATTGCCTGCTCCCTTGGGGATTCCCCAGGACTACTGCTCTCCCCTTCCAAATCCTCATCTTCTTGGTCCTCTTCTTCTTCCTCTTCATCCTCCTCCATCTTGCTGTCCAGCCCCAGGGCGGCGAGGCCAATGCTTGTCTTGTTAGGGGTGGAGGCCCTGTTAGAAGCCTGGGGGTGGTTGTAGCTGCCCTCTAGGTCCCCTTCCTTTAGGGTAAGGCCATTCTTTGTGCTCCTCTCCATCCTGGATGAGGCCCACTCCTCCAGAGGGGCTCGGTCCTCCGCCTCGCTCAGGTACCTAGGACAGGATCGGATACGTTAGGATGCATTGCCCTTTCAAATAAGCTGATTCGTTTTCTTGTAACAATTTGCAATGTCAGTGTTCCTTTCCTGGTGCAAGACCTTAACTACATCTTTTTTTTTTGGGCTTTTGAACAGCACACATGATTAAATCACTAAGACATCTGCTTAATGATTTAAATGTAAATATAATGTAAATAATGTAAGAAAGAAATAATGTAAACAATGCCTTACCTCCACAGGGCCAGGGGGTCTGGTTCGGTCCGGGGCTGGGGGGGCCTCACATGCTCCCCCAAGGTGCCAGGATTTGGAGCCCCCCTCTTACGCCGAGACTTGCTGGTGTGATTGACCTGGAGGTGCATGGCCATGAGCTCAGCCGAGGAGGTACGGAAAGGGCAGAACAGGCACTGGTTGATCGTTACCCCTGTTCCTCCTCCTCCGCTACCTCCTCTAGTTGACGCTCCGTCCTCCTCCAGACCTCCGAGGCCGGGGGAGGTGCGACGGGAGAGATCCAGCGGCTGGGACGACGGGCCTTCCTCATGGCCGCCTTGAGGAGCCGCTTCTCCTCCCTTCGGCTCCCCGCCGTTGGTCGGCACCATGCGGCTGGTGGTGAGCGGCTTACGGCGCGACATTTTGGGCGCCTTCGCTGGGGGCGGGGTGGGGCTGGAGTTGGAGGACTCCCTGGTCCACCCTCCCTCCATCCCTCCCTGGTACAAAGCCCCCATCACCCCGGACAGGTACCGGTACTGGCTCTCCAGGTCGGTCTCTCTCAGTCCCCCGACGTCCTTTACGTGGTCCCGGTCCCTCGGTTCGGGGAGCCCCAGAATCCAGGGCTGGTGCTGGCTGCGCCGGGACGACGGGGTCTCCGCCGGGCCTCGGGCGGCCGAGCCGTGGTTGAGGTTCTGGGGCCGGCGCGACTTAGTCATCCCCTCCCTCCCCTCGCCCAGAGAAGCCCCGCCGCATCCCAGGGAGGCAGACGTGAGGCCGGGGGAGGAGGCGGTGGAGGAAGAGGCTCCCATGGCGTTCCTTTGTTCTCGGTGGTGCCTCTGGAGGTGGTATTTGAGGGAGCCAGACTGGGTTCCAGCATAGTCACAGTGGGGACATTTATACGGTCTCTCCCCTGAAAGAGGTACACAAACTAATTGCGGTTATCAAGGGATTTTAATGGATTAGACATGCCTTACTACACAGTAAACTATTCTATACTGTAAATGGGAGAGTTAGAATTATCATTCTGAAACACGGAAGTACAGCAGGTCCAGAGCAATGAACCGTGTGTTACCACAGAGAAAAGAAAAAACACAACTTTAAGGCCTGATATTTAGCTAGGAAAATGGCAACAACATGGCAAACTTACGACATGCGCTAGTAATTACACAATACAAACAGCAGATGGCAGTAGTCCACCACAATCTAGAACACTGATTGGCTTGATGAGGACATTAGCTTTAAAAATCCATCAGCCATAGATGGAGGTGTTGACAGAGAAGTGCAGTATTTCGGTGCACTGCAACAGACTAGAATTTTCCATATAATTTGATACCAGATATTTTACAGGTCTGTTTTCAACAGATCAGAGTTTTCTTTTAGAATAATACCCAGAATGCATTGCAATTGTTTTACTTTGACCATTTTGCTAATTTAGTGACCTGAGCGATTTACAACTATAGTAGAAAACAACCGAAGAACACACCAAGAATCAAAGGTTATCCTAAGCAAACACATTAAGTAATTGTCTCCATTCTAAATGCAAGACACAGGTATTTTAGGTACATACATTGCAAAAGTAAAAACATATTATTGTCTTATATTTCTCCACCTCAGGCTGTTGAAAATTATTATTGTTAGAATCAATTTACTGAAGTAATAATGATCCTAATTAAATACAGACAGATGATAGGACTCCATCTAGGAACCATGAACATATTAAAACATTTATGAGTTTATTGAATGTAAATGTTATAGGTGTTCATGTACTTCAGGTCTAGTGTCCTACAGTAGGTTGTATGAATTAATTAATGTAAATGTTATAGGTGTTCATGTACTTCAGGTCTAGTGTCCTACAGTAGGTTGTATGAGTTTAATGAATGTAAATGGGATAGGTGTTCATGTCCTTCAGGTCTAGTGTCCTACAGTAGGTTGTGTGAGTTTAATGAATGTAAATGGGATATGTGTTCATGTCCTTCAGGTCTAGTGTCCTACAGTAGGTTGTATGAGTTTAATGAATGTAAATGGGATAGGTGTTCATGTCCTTCAGGTCTAGTGTCCTACAGTAGGTTGTGTGAGTTTAATGAATGTAAATGGGATGTGTTCATGTCCTTCAGGTCTAGTGTCCTACAGTAGGTTGTATGAGTTTAATGAATGTAAATGGGATAGGTGTTCATGTCCTTCAGGTCTAGTGTCCTACAGTAGGTTGTATGAGTTTAATGAATGTAAATGTGATAGGTGTTCATGTCCTTCAGGTCTAGTGTCCTACAGTAGGTTGTATGAGTTTAATGAATGTAAATGTGATAGGTGTTCATGTCCTTCAGGTCTAGTGTCCTACAGTAGGTTGTATGAGTTTAATGAATGTAAATGGGATAGGTGTTCATGTCCTTCAAGTCTAGTGTCCTACAGTAGGTTGTATGAGTTTAATGAATGTAAATGGGATAGGTGTTCATGTCCTTCAGGTCTAGTGTCCTACAATAGGTTGTGTGAATTAATGAATGTAAATGGGATAGGTGTTCATGTCCTTCAGGTCTAGTGTCCTACAGTAGGTTGTATGAGTTTAATGAATGTAAATGGGATAGGTGTTCATGTCCTTCAGGTCTAGTGTCCTACAGTAGGTTGTATGAGTTTAATGAATGTAAATGGGATAGGTGTTCATGTCCTTCAGGTCTAGTGTCCTACAGTAGGTTGTATGAGTTTAATGAATGTAAATGGGATAGGTGTTCATGTCCTTCAGGTCTAGTGTCCTACAGTAGGTTGTGTGAGTTTAATGAATGTAAATGGGATAGGTGTTCATGTCCTTCAGGTCTAGTGTCCTACAGTAGGTTGTATGAGTTTAATGAATGTAAATGTGATAGGTGTTCATGTCCTTCAGGTCTAGTGTCCTACAGTAGGTTGTATGAGTTTAATGAATGTAAATGGGATAGGTGTTCATGTCCTTCAGGTCTAGTGTCCTACAGTAGGTTGTATGAGTTTAATGAATGTAAATGGGATAGGTGTTCATGTCCTTCAAGTCTAGTGTCCTACAGTAGGTTGTATGAGTTTAATGAATGTAAATGGGATAGGTGTTCATGTCCTTCAGGTCTAGTGTCCTACAGTAGGTTGTATGAGTTTAATGAATGTAAATGGGATAGGTGTCCATGTCCTTCAGGTCTAGTGTCCTACAGTAGGTTGTATGAGTTTAATGAATGTAAATGTTATAGGTGTTCATGTCCTTCAGGTCTAGTGTCCTACAGTAGGTTGTATGAGTTTAATGAATGTAAATGGGATAGGTGTTCATGTCCTTCAGGTCTAGTGTCCTACAGTAGGTTGTATGAGTTTAATGAATGTAAATGGGATAGGTGTTCATGTCCTTCAGGTCTAGTGTCCTACAGTAGGTTGTATGAGTTTAATGAATGTAAATGGGATAGGTGTTCATGTCCTTCAGGTCTAGTGTCCTACAGTAGGTTGTGTGAGTTTAATGAATGTAAATGGGATAGGTGTTCATGTCCTTCAGGTCTAGTGTCCTACAGTAGGTTGTATGAGTTTAATGAATGTAAATGTGATAGGTGTTCATGTCCTTCAGGTCTAGTGTCCTACAGTAGGTTGTATGAGTTTAATGAATGTAAATGGGATAGGTGTTCATGTCCTTCAGGTCTAGTGTCCTACAGTAGGTTGTATGAGTTTAATGAATGTAAATGGGATAGGTGTTCATGTCCTTCAAGTCTAGTGTCCTACAGTAGGTTGTATGAGTTTAATGAATGTAAATGGGATAGGTGTTCATGTCCTTCAGGTCTAGTGTCCTACAGTAGGTTGTATGAGTTTAATGAATGTAAATGGGATAGGTGTCCATGTCCTTCAGGTCTAGTGTCCTACAGTAGGTTGTATGAGTTTAATGAATGTAAATGTTATAGGTGTTCATGTCCTTCAGGTCTAGTGTCCTACAGTAGGTTGTATGAGTTTAATGAATGTAAATGGGATAGGTGTCCATGTCCTTCAGGTCTAGTGTCCTACAGTAGGTTGGGTGTTAGTTACTGGTCCCGTTCCCCCTGCACAGACGTTGCACTCATCAACCCATCGTTGACGAAACAATATAACACAGAAAGATACAAAATAGATATGCTATCCAGGCATTGTAAGATGGCATGCGACAGCAACGTCTGGGCCTGTGACACAACCCTAATTGGCAAATTCCAAATCGACACCTAGCTGATTGGCCCGCAATATAATGACATTTCCACACAGCCAATCTTAAAGCAACTTTACTGTCAATGCATTTTCTATCCAATCTTCTAATTTCCGCAGCAGTGCCAAAGCCATTGGTGGGATACATGCTACATAAACGTCTTATGACACATCTTAAGGGCCCTAGGCTCTTGGTTGGATGTATACACTCTAAGCGCCCAAAGCCCTACATTGAACAGCTTTATTGTCCTAAGGCTGAAGGTTTAGGGGCTAGGGGTCGATTTGGGATCCAGCCATTGTTAGGACTGTTCGGGGTTCGGGGGCGGGGTCTAGTGGCAGGCTCACCTGTGTGAACTCTCAGATGCACTTTAAGGTGATGAGAGGAGCGGAAAGCTTTACCGCAATAGGGGCAATCTTTCACCCCAGTGCCCCGCACACGCTCCCTGGAGGTCACAGATGAACCTGACGATGATCCAGACAGACCGTTCTCTCCTGGAGAGGGGGGGGGGGCATAAGTGAGAGAGACAGGGGGAGAGAGACGGCGAAACAGAGAGGGAGAGAAAAGTGAGAGAGGAACAGATAAAGAAGGAGAAGATGGGACAGGGATCGGAGCTTTAATGGAAGTAATGTAGTGACACTGACAGCTTACTGAGTTTAAGAGGTTCTGCACTTGCCCACCTTTTCTACAAGCTTCTCATTTGCATTTATTTTTTAGCCCCGGTTGATGCAAAACATTAGGGATGTTTCACAGGTGTGAATCCATGTCTCCGTACCTTGGAATGATGACATCACCGACTGGAACCCTCCGACTCCGCCCCCAGATGAATGCTGGAGACTACTTTGAAGTTTGGGCTCCGGTCGTCCCTCGCCACTACTTCCTCTCCCTCCGCCTCCTCCTCGTCCTCCCGTAACCCGGGTCGCCCCTCCGTCCTCCTCTCCAGCCGCGGCATGGCGCGGAGGGTGACCGTGGCTCTTCTGGGGCCGCTGGACATGGACGCGGGCATGCACCACCACCTGCTGAAGGCTCCGGAACAGCTTCCCGCAGTCAGGACACTCCCACGGGGCCGCAGAGGACGGCGGCTCCTCCCTGGGATCCAGGCCTCCGAGGTAGGCCCTGACCTGCTCGGCCTCCCCCACCACGGAGCTCCTGGACGGGGCTCGGTGCTGGTGCTGGGCCTGGCTCCTCTGATTGTGCCTCTGCGTCTGCTGGGCTTGCTGGGCCTGCTGAGCCGCCACCAGGCTACGAGCTACCAGTTGCCACATGGCTATCTGGTCGCCTCCGTCCGGCGCCGTGTCCCCTCCTCCTCTTCCTCCCCCGTTCCCGTTCCCCATCTCCGCCACCTGCGCCACGGCTTGTAGGCGTTCCATGCAGCTGGCACCGCCGTCGCTGGGCAACCCCAGGTAGCCCAAGATGGCGGATTTACCGGCGCCATCCCGGTCGGCCCTTCCTCGGCCCCCTCTAGCGCCGCCGCCTGCTCGGGCCAGGAGGAGGCTGGAGTAGAGAGAGTTAATGCCCTGGTTGGTGACCGACCCTTTGGACCCGCCTTGTTCAGCCCCGGCTCCAGGACCCACCAGCCCTCCCAGACCGGCCTTGAGACCCAGCTTGTTGAGGTGGACCTGTAACAGAGGTTGACATGCCACTTTAATACAACCGCACCTCGTAGTTCCACGCCTGCCGTTAATTAATCGCGGCGCATTTCATTAGTCAGACGGATCCTGAGATTTGCGCTCGCGCACGCGCACACACAGCCACACCCACACGCGCACACACAGCGCAGGTAACCCACCTTCATGTGGTTCTTGAGGAACCAGGGCTCTTTGAAGCCACGGCCACACACCTGACACTTGTGGTCCAGGGAGTCCTTGTGCTTCCTCATGTGACCCTTCAGGAACCATGACTGGGTGAACCGCTGGCCGCACGTCTCGCAGCGGAAGGCCGGCAGCGGGGGCGCCCCCGGGACCAGGGCCGGGGTGACGGCCGGAGCGGGAATGGCAGTGTCCGGGGCAGGGGAGGGGACGGCCATGGTGGCGACGGTGCTGGCGACCCCGGGGCGTCTGGGGTTGTAGGGGGGCGGGGCGGGGAGCTCCGCCGGGGGGGACAGGGACGGTGAGGACAGGGGGGGGTGGCTGTCCTGGAGGTGGGCCGCCAGGCTCTGCTCCTGGCTGGCGGAGAAGTGGCACAGGGTGCACTTGTACGGGTTGTGGAGGATCCGGACGTGGCGGGCCAGCTCCGAGGCCGTGCGGAATTTCCCTTTGCAGGCGTGGCAGCGGAACGCGGCGGACGCGGCCGAGGCCGGGGCGGCGTCGTCCAGAACGATGGGACCGATGCCAGCCGGGCCGCAGGAGGAGGAGTAGGGGGAGGTGAGGGAGAGAGGCACCTCTTCGGTCATCGGAGGGGTTAGAGGGGTGCTGTCGTCCATCAGGAAGGGTTGGAGGGTCTGGCGGTCCGTCTGCAGAGCTTCATCGCCCTCCTCTCTCAGGCTGTGGGTGAGAGATCCCGACAGCTGGAGGCTCCGGCGGTGGCTCCGGTGATTCTGCCCCGTGTCACTGTGGTTCTGGTGATGCAGTGTGGACCCCTTGAGATGCGGTGTGGACCCCTTCCCGATGATGCTCCCGGTTGTGGAGCTGGCGGTCCGGTAGAGAGCAGCGGCTCGACGGTCTCGGTCCAGACTGTGAGCACGGGCATGGAGTGACAGGATACTCTGGAAGCGGAACCTCTTTCCACAGACCAGGCAGGGGAACTTGAGACCAGCCGCTCCACCAGAACCTCCCCCAGTCCCGGGCATGGAGCCGGACAGGCTTCCCCCGTCTTTATGGAAGAGCTGGAGGTCCAGCTCATCACTACAGGCACCCTGCTGCCCAGAGGACAGAGCCAGCTCCAGGGCCCCGAACCCGGGGAGAGGGGCCGATGACATCGGCGTGGCCGGAGGAGAGCTCTCCGGAGAGGGGCTACACACCTCCGCCGGATCCCCCGGAAAAAGTGCGACGGCAGGGGTGGGGGACGGAGGGACGGACATCTCCTCTTCGTCATCCTCCTCCTGCTCGCCGTGGTGATTGAGGGCGAAGGGGGAGAGGGGGAAGCAGGGGGTGGTGTCGGGGGTGTCCGACAGGGGCTCTGGGCTGCGGGACAGGGCTGAGGGGCTGAGGTGGACGGGCCGGCCCGGAAGGCCGTGTGGTGGGGACGCCTGGGGACTGTGGTCCAGAGATGGTAGTGTGGGAGGTGACTGGGGTGGCTCACACGACAGAGCCAAGACACACTCAGGAGGAGAATCCATTCTCTGCAAGAAAGACAGAGATGTAAGTATATAGACGGTCAGAGAAATGACAGAGGTGAGAAACAACAGAGAGAGACACACACAGGGAAAAAAAGACAGAGAGATTCCTAAATAAGGAGAGAGAAAGAAGAGATGGAAAAAGACATATATAGAGAGATAACATATATAAGACAAAACACTTTCACTGCCCAAAAGCGTAAAAGCTGGGATAATTCAGAATAGTCCTAGGCTGAAGGTGTGTGTTAGGAATATACAGGACTGTGTTTCGGGGGAAGTGTATTTTAATGTCCTGAGGAACTAACGGGAGTCCTCACCAGTATCGTGGATACTGCTACGCCATGTTTCAGGTTCTGTGTTTCAGGGGAAGTGTCTTTTGATGTCCTGAAGAACTAACGGGAGTCCTCACCAGTATCGTGGATACTGCTACGCCATGTTTCAGGTTCTGTGTTTCAGGGGAAGTGTCTTTTGATGTCCTGAAGAACTAACAGGAGTCCTGACCAGTATCGTGGATACTGTTATGTCATGTTTCAGGTTGTGTGTTTCAGGGGAAGTGTGTTTTACGGGAGTCCTCACCAGTATCGTGGATACTGCTATGCCATGTTTCAGGTTGTGTGTTTCAGGGGAAGTGTGTTTTACGGGAGTCCTCACTATGCCATGTTTCAGGTTCTGTGTTTCAGGGGAAGTGTGTTTTACGGGAGTCCTCACCAGTATCGTGGATACTGCTATGCCATGTTTCAGGTTCTTGGCAGACGTGTGACAAGTGGCTTTGATGGCCACCTCCTCTATTCCTCTGAAAACACACACAGCCAATATGTTAAAACATGCTGGATGTATAAAACAGATACTAAAGAAACATATTGCATGTTACAGCTGCATATCGTTACATGCCAAAAAGAACATAATGCAACTCTCTAATCAGGGACTGACACCAGGTGGGGGAAATTAATGATGAGGACGAACAGAGAATGAGCAGGCTTCAGACCTCGTAGGGTAAAAGTTGACTATACCTTAGGGAAGGGTATGGTTAAGTTTAGGGTTAGGTCAAGATTAGGGTAAGGTGATTACATCTAGGGAATAGAGAACATGGATTTCTTTGTCAGGATTAGGTCCCCACAAGGATAGAAAACCAAAATAATTTAGTCATACAGTATAGGTTAGGTTATTGAAGTTAATGTTAGGTTTGGGGTGGGTTAGAGAACAGTGAACATGGTTTTCTGGTCACCATACAGACAATCGTGTGTGTGTGTGTGTCTGTGAGGGTCGGCGTCTTTCTTATTCTCAACAGGTGTGTGTCTTTCAAATGTGCAACAGGTGGATCTGTTAGATGTGCATGATACATAGAGCACTTCACCGTATATATTTGGTCTGTATATTATATAAGTGTGTGTGTGTGTGTTATTGTGAGCCTGTTCATCTGTGTCTGTGCTCGTATGTGCGTGTGTGTGAAGCTAAGGGCACCACAGGACACGACTGTCCCAAACAGGATGGGCGCGAGATGTTTTGACTTCCCCACACACCCTTCCTGTGCATATGCACAGTAGCAGCTTAATCAAGACTGAATCCACGCACGCACACACACACACACACACACACACACACAAACACTCAAGCATGCACACGACCCCATAAACTAAAGGAACACAACCGACCAATCCCACACACTCCAACCTAAACACATACATTACGCACCCGGTATCTGAAGTTCTGGAACACGCCGAGCGTGTTCACACCCCCTGCCAATGCCCCACATCTGGTTCGTGACAGAACCAAGAAGAAGCCCTCGATGAGGTCACGCTCAAGGTCGTCAATCATCGCAGCCAAACAATGGAACATCTGGAAGCGCAGGTGTGTGCGCATGTTTGTGTACGGTCTGTACATCTGTGTACAGGAACGGTCTGTCTGCGCATGTGACCGACTGTGTGTGTGTGTGTGTGTGTGTGTGTGTCGGGCGCTTGGATCACAAAGACACTCATGCAGCCTGGTTGATGTTTTCGCTCCGCCATGACTAACAGGGACATCGCACAATATCAATCATATTCTTTTCCCCATCTCCCCTCCCTCTCCTCCCCCCTCTCCTCCCTCCCTCCCTCTCCTCCCTCCCCTCCCTCTCCTCCCCCCTCCCCTTCTTTTCCTGCATTGTTGCTCCTTCTCTCTCTCTTTCTCCTTTTCCCTCCTTCCCTGATTCCACTCCTACCCCCCCACCCCCCGCTCACTCCATTATCCAATAATTTCCTTTTTCGTTCTTTCACTCCCTCTCTTTTCATTCTCTCGTTCCCTCTCTCTTTCTCTTCTGCGGTGGAGCCAGCGTTGGCCTGGTGCCAGGGAATGCTGATATCAGCTGGTAGATTGGGGCCTGCCAACATGGCGAGGAGAGGAAGAAGGGAAGAGACAGCCATCGAAAGAGAGAGAGAGAGAGAGAGGTGGGAGGAAGAAAGAAAAGAGAGACAGAGAATGAAAGATAACTGAATTATAAGACCCCAACGCCGATTCTACCATAATGTGATTTGCAATTTTTCTAATGTGAATGAATGGGAAAGGCGGACTGCGACCTGTTTGTTTTTGTAGTTTTCTCGCATTAGCGAGGTGGTTGGCAGTGTGCGCGCGCGCTAGCTCGTATGGTCTGATGTGATGGCATTATCATATGAATATCAGTGTCTCCACTGCATTGTTCTGCTCTGACAGCAGCCACCATGCCCGACCAGCCCTATCGTGCCAATAAAGCTTTTCCAAATTTGGATAGATGGAGAGGGAGATAAGGTGCTAGACAGAGGGGGGAGCGACGGGGAGAAAGAGCTACGTAGTGTAATCAACCCATCCGGCTTCCTAGTATATGGCTTTCAACACGGCTACAATTCATTTGATGCGAATGACTAGCGTGTGGGACTGCAGGAGAGTTACGGTTGCTTTTCCCAAGATGTATAAAAGCATCCCATTTTAACACCCCACATTACCCTACCGTCAAATACACAGAGACATTTTACATTGGAACTTGAGGGGACCCCAAATAATATTCAGATTCTTAATCATATTTTCACTAATCTAAACCTAATCCCCAAAACTGCTGTTAATGTAACTCTTAACCCTAAATATAACTCCAAACCACTCATTCTTACCCCAAATCTAACTTTTACCCAAAACCTAACCCCTAAACCAAAAATAGACTTTTTTTCTCATGGAGGCGGGAGAAATGTTCCAACAAAGTCACATTTTCTCTGTTTTACTATTCCTGTGGGGATTTCTGGTCCTCACAGGGACACAAACAACAAAACATATACGCAAACACACACACAAACACACAAAACCAAAAAGAAACAGGTTGAAATCACAACAGAGAATGAATACTTACGCAGGTCACCCTACCACAGATGTCACATCACTTCCTGTCTGTTTAGGCACAATGCGTATAGCATATGGGGCGTGTGCATTTGCATGACGTTAGATCATCAGATTACGAAGAATTTACAAACGTAACTATATTTGCGGTGGTGAGCGGGACAGGGCTCAGACAAGTCAGTACATGGCCGTTACAAGCCAACATCTCAGGCCGTGGATCCTGGTTTATTAAAACATATCGCCTAAAAGGCTCATCAATGTGTATGTATATGTGTTAACCCATATGATGGGTTTGAGATTCTCTTGTCTGGTTTGCCATGGCCTTTGGGTACTGAATGTATTACAATGACAGGATGGTTGTGTGTGTGAGAGAGCGAGAGATAAAGAAACAATATATAAATGCATCCTTGGTATATTGCGTAACAGCCCATATCAGTGGGTTTTGAGAGCCTGAGGTGTATTGTTGAGTGAGTGAGTTTGTGTACTGCTTTTGTGCGTGTGTGTGTGTGTGTGTGTGTGTGAGTGAGAGAGAGAGAGAGAGAGAGAGATAAAGAAAGATCCAGATCTATGTCCCAACAAAAAAAATCTTAAATAAATTGGTCACCAAAACTTCTTTGACAGGTCCCCACTAGGGAGGGAAAATTCAATTTCCAACTTAGTTGTCTGGTTTAGGGAACATGAATTTCTGAGTCAAGATGAAGTCTCAGGTCTCCGCAAGTATAGAACGACAGAGGTGTGTGAGTGTGTCCACGTTTAACTATACCCCTATTTTTCTGCTTAGCGGTTAGGTGTATTGCTGACAAAGATCATGCCTAGCCGTGGACTGAAAAAACAAGCTCTGTGGAAATATCCATGAAACTTTCAGGACTAGGATTGATGGGTGTCTGTGAAACAGAAAATAGGATTTGAAATCAGACAAATTTGTGTGCCCACAATGATACAAATTCTAAAATAAATGTGTGTGTTTGTGTGTGATAAAGCATAAAAAGAAAAAGAAAGAAAGTGTCTTTGGCAATTTAGTGTTTGAAAGTTTGTTGGCGTGAACGAATGTGTTTAAAGTAGGTGTGAGTTCAAGACTGTGTGTTTTAAAATGTGGAGGTGCGAGTGTGTGAGGTTGTGTGTGTGAGGTTTTGTGTGATGAAACAGTGTGTGAGGTTTTGTGTGAGTGAAACAGTGTGTGAGGTTTTGTGTGAGTGAAACAGTGTGTGAGGTTGTGTGTGATGAAACAGTGTGTGCGTGTTTTCTCTCTGTGTGGTACAGTAACTCAGGGCCTGCTGTGGTTTTTATCACCGTGGTCACGCGGCAAAACATCCCCACAGACGGGATTCATTTCCTGTCTTTCACCTTTCCCTGAACCCCCTCTCTTTCCCTCCCTCTCTTAGCCTCCCTCGCTCCCTTTAACTTTATATCCCTCTTCTTCTGCTCTGGCTTCTCTGCCATGGACAGTGGGCTGTCTGACTTCTTTGACTCACTGTGTTCTGATTCTGACCCTCTGGGCTCACTTCCTCCTCCGCTCCACTTTTCCCTTCAACTGGGTAGTGTTCAGTTTGGCAAAACATTTTGCAACTGAGGACAACGTTTCCTGTCTTCTGTGCAAGACCCTGTTCTGGCCTCCTATTCCCTTCATTATAGGACTCATCTATAGTTTAAGGGAAGTATGTGAATGGGTACAGATTCTACTGGTAACACGGGTACATCAGGCTATGAATGTGAACAGGAACTGTTCTGCCCTAACCACATTATGGTGTTAAAGTGTTAAAAATATTAGATCTTAGCACATGCATTCCATAGCTAACTCTGGCACACAGACTTGAAACATGTAGATAACTCCATAAAGACGTATTGCATTATAAAGCTGCAAGCAATTACCACTGAGCTCCAGTGTCCTCATTATAACTTGCAACTTACAACGGTTAGAAATGTAATCTACAGTAACATGAAGGTGTGTGTGTGTGTCTGTGTGTGTCTGTGTGTGTGTGTGTGTGTATGTGTGTGTTTCAGCAACAGCAACTGGTACTTTTTCTGCCCAACCAGTCCCTTCCAGACAGATTCCATAACATCATGAATATTGATGTTGTCTGGGAGACTGGGTGGTCAAGCAGCAAAGCTGTCCCCTAGTTTAGTCTGGCTATGCGTCATAAAATGATCAACACACACCAATAGAGAATGTCCAAAATGACCCTATTGCCTATTCTGTGAAACACTCAAAGACGGAGTTAGGGTCTTTTTGGAATTAACAAACCATTTCTTGAGACTTCCCTTCTTTAGGCTCTTTATATGTGCATAATCTTTGAGTAGAAACCCTTTCATACCTCACTCATTCACAAAACACCAACTTTGAAAGTGAGTGGGTTTGATGACACAGGGCACATAGCAGCACATGACATTAAACCATTTTCTCTGACCCATTTCAGCTAGACAGTGCCACTTCTACATCCAGTGGGCAAACATCTTGGAATACCGCTTTAAATTAGTCCAGACTTTAGGGGAATAGCGGCCAAGTGGGGTGAACCCAGTGAGTACGCTTAGCCTTGCCAAATACTGTATATGTAGTGTAACACTTTCCTTTCACTTATCTAATCTTGTTGGATTAGAGGTTACCTGGAAGATTACCATAATTGCACAGGAATAACAATGTAGGTAGACGTTGTTCTATATGACTGTCTGTAATTTGTCAGTTCAACCCTTACAGGTCTGGCTTAAGGTGTTTGTTTACACTACAACATGTTTCTGAAAGTGGAACATTTGAAAATAATATTCAACTCTGAACCTGATGATGGGCTGGGAGTTATTGCTTGTATAGATCTACTTGTCGGGTTTGGGCCACGCTCTGGGAATGTTTTAGAGACAAACTCTGGCAGTGGTAGTCTATAAATGCCACCATGCACCGTTCTGTGTCTCCTCTCACAGAGGAGGCAGAGCAGGTGTCTATCCATCCTACAGAGTCTTAATGACCCAATTAAATTAATCAGTGGCTTGATTGGGATGCTCCTTGAGAGAGAGAGGAGAGAGTTGAGAGGGAAAGAAAGATAGGAGAGTGTCTGAATGTTGCACCCCTCAAGGGCTGTGAAGAGGTGCTCTATATAAAGGTATGGTAGGCTACAAGATAGAGATGGGAAATGTAAATTTGCATATTTTCAAATGTTTGATTAAATGCAAGCCCAATGTTCTATCTATATTTCTATCTGAAGGTGACAGCATTTCCCTAGAATAATGGCACTTATTGTAAACAACAGGATGGTGAAATGACACAAGAAGTTTTAGGGAACTTGGGGAAGAATACTTGTTGAAGTCCATTACTTATGTAGTTTGAGTTGGACTGTTTAAACTAGGCGGAAAATCATACATTTAGGAGAAAACCGAACGGATTCAAAAAGGATATATGGATGCAATGGGTTACAGTACCTTAAATCACATTACATGAGTTTCCTGCTGACAAAAGTGTTGAATCAAATCACGGTAGTATGAATACGGGACTTATTTAAATGTCTAAAACATTTTCTTTCGAAGTGGGGTTTGAAACGGAGGCAATGGGATTGTCTCGCCTTCTCCGGTCACCACAGATGATGACACGTCTGCCTGTTATCTGGAGAGGAATTTCCTCCTCGCCCTGTATGATGTGCGTCAATAACGTGCAACCATTTTCAGTCGCTCTTTCCCCTGCCTTCTCTCTCGCGGCCATCTCAATTAAAAAGCCACATTAATGAAATAAATAACTATCAACAAACAATGCGTGGGCGCAAAGCCTAGCCTACACATCGTCTAAAAACGAGATTAGAGTAATCCCTTTCGCAGCTGCTCTTTAGCTTGTAAAATATTATTAAATCCTCTAAGTGAACATAGTAGCCTAACACGATTGTTTAATCTTAAACCGTTGAGGAGTCACGGTCGTTGCCTATTCTGTCATGTAGCTATCGCTCCCCATGCTCCATCCATTTTGTTCCAAAAATTTCTATAACAAAAGACTGAAAGGGAGGGGAAAAGACATGAGTGTTGCGAGGAGGGATCGGAGGACGAGAAAAGTGCCATCATGGATTTCATCTTCGCTGCCAATCTTCCCCTCCATCACCCTAAAACTAAATCAGACCGTATCACATTTAGAACAGCACACGTAGGCTACAGAAGACAACCCAGTAACTTATCTCACCCGCAGGGAAAAAATTTCGTTTTCAGAATGAGATATAACGTTACAAGCATCACACTTGCTACTTTCTTGCAAAATCACAGTAACCCAAAAGGAGAGCGGTAGCCTATAGCTATAGTGAAGCTCGCACTCGTAAGAGGTGACGCTAGGACAGGCTTACCGGTTGTAATAGTAGCCTGGTAATCGTCGTAGTAAATATAGTAGTAGACTGGTGGGACTGTTTTTAAAAACCGATGAGTAGGTGGCCTAGCTATAGTTAGATAGGTGTAGTCTGGACGCATAGTTACCAACCTAAGAAACATCTGGGTAAACTGGTAATCTTAAAAACAATATGCCGTACGTAATGCGTCTCCAACAAAAGAATTAGCCTGGCTAATCGTCTCTACCTAGAATGTAGGCTACTCACGTTGCAGCTTTCGTAAATCATACTGGAACATGTAGGCTAGTTAACCACAAAATATGTCCGTGAAAAGAGATCAAAGGTGGTCGAGCGTTAAGAAGCAAATCAGGTTACTCCAGATTGACTAATTAAAAAGACTATGCAACTTATTTTGGGTCAAAGTTGCGAATTAAGTTCCATGTTGTAGATTAAATTAGATGTTTATGCATGGATGAATACATTATACATTATCATGTTATTAGGCTATAGCAAAAGCCTACACAAACACACACATATATATATATATATATATATATATATACATATACATATATATATAACTTAATCAAAGTTGCGCAATTTATGTACCATGATACACTTCTGTTTCCACTTTAGTTGACTTTTAGGGCACTTCAAATTGCATAAAGTATTTTACAGTGTAGGCGACGTTATCCGACATTGTACATATGGATATTGTAGGCCACAACTTATAGCTGAAACTATTTCATCATGCTTATAAAATCCGCTTTTACTTTTGTCATGTCACGGTATAGGTCTCGCATGCAGACGGTCGGTCACGCGCGCACATATGTAGGCTACATCACCGGCCCCATACATACATTCATACATGTATGTATACATGACACAGTAAAGTGGCGAAGTGTGCATGGGAACATACATGCAGCACGAACACCACTACACTAGTCTACAACCCGCCAGTCACTTTCAACAATCACTATATAACAACACATCAAAACTGCAAGTGGAAAAAATGCTAAATAAAATGGAGCTACAATAAGCTTCAATCACTGCAACTATATGGTGATTACCCGGATTTACACAAAAAAAAGTCGTCGTCAGATATTTGTTGTTCATGAAGACAACAACAATCGCGATAAATACAACCAATTTAGATAGGTTTTACTATAGTACTACACCACAGCAGTTCCACACTACCCTATATAAAAGTGCACATGTAAACGTATGGATAGTATATATTGTAAATTAACTAGATATTTATGATGAAAGTAAGACTATGTACTTACGGGAGAGGCGGCGGGCGGATTAATGACACGACACGTCATGATTACGTTTCACTTGAATTAAATACATTACGAGTTGAGAAAAAAATGGAAATCAGGGGTTGTTGTATACAAGCATACGCCGTTTCCCCCCTCCCTTAGCTCACCCTCTTCTCCTCCCTTTCTCTCTCTCGCACGTCTCTCACATTTTTTCAAAGATCCATTTATTGTGCAGTAGTGAGTGAGTGAGTGAATAAGAGAGAGAGAGAGGGAGCGATGGGAGTGGGAGGGAGAGTGATGTAGGTTGCAAATGTAATTATAATCTCACGAGCACCATTTTAGAACACTGACAAGCGGGGCAGGCTATCAGCTCGGGCACGCTCTGCCCAGTGCTGTAGCAGCCCGAAATAACGACACATCAGTCGATCAGGTGGCTTCATAGACGAAAACTTACAGAAGTTTGGGAAAACGTGGCTTATCGAAGAGCAAAAAAGTTATGAAATATATGCTGAACGCGAATTATCCATATTTTATTATGTTATTTTTATTACACAAAAGATGACAGGTTTACGTCGTTTCACTGTTTTATAACGGTTTTGGTTTACTAACAGGATCAGTCCCAAACAAGTGGCTTTCACTATGAATTGGAACAAAGGTTTCCCACCAAAAAGTATTGTTCATCTTTGATTTCATCAGCATTGGCATTTGAAGATTCAAGTTCAATCTCTACAGTTCACAGAATCAACCTCCACATCTAAGCCTTCGATTTGCAT
The DNA here is from genome assembly GCF_011004845.1 of Esox lucius. Lineage (NCBI taxonomy): Eukaryota > Metazoa > Chordata > Actinopteri > Esociformes > Esocidae > Esox > Esox lucius. Next base: position 22,314,551 of record NC_047592.1, on the reverse strand, counting down.
ACCCAATCACAGCACGCGGGAAAAAAGCAACTTTATCCCACGTGGGCCCGCGCTCGTGGAGGCGCAGCACAGGTGCACTGCCTTTAACCGGCCCACTCGCGTCTCCAACAGTGTGTACCTCTCCAGGAACATCACTGCGCGAGGCAGTTGTCAGTGTCTTTAGCATCTGGCTGAGATTTTTGATTATTAGAGATTGCAATATACACAAGCACTTTACTCTTATGCGTGCGCGTGCACATACACGCGCAGCACAGTATTTTCATTCATATTTTTTTCACCTGATGCAGGCCTAGTGGCCTAGTACTGAAAATAGCATCCTGACCATTACTCCGTATTTCATCAGCCTTCCTATGAACTCATAGAACTATAATAGGATATATTACTGCATTTTTCACAAGTTATTTCTTTTATGAACAAATTGCTATTGTTATGTGTTTAGTTGACAGGACAGAACAACACAAAACCAACAGACATTACTACAAAATGTAACCCCCCCCCCACACACACACACACACGCACACCTATTCTATCCACAGCACAACCTGCATCCACAGCTCAACTTCAAAGTACACTTATATAAATATTTTGGGAGTGTTTTTTCAATCTGTCAAAGACTCTATTCTATTTATTCCACATTATGCCTGATTTTGAACCATACAATTGAGAATTTCATTGTTCAAGTTAAGCTATGCTTTAATTATATGAATAAAGAGATGCTTTGCTGGCATAGCAGAGTTTGAGATGCTTGTCATCATAAGGCAACCATTTTCTTGGCTGTATTTAGGCCGTCAAGCCAGGTCCGGATTTGTATGTATATTAGGTTCAGTGAGGAGTCATCATTTAGCCGTATCAAATTGGGACGTCATGGAATACATTTCAACAAAATGCTTGACAATGATGAAGCCACGGATTGTAAAAAGGAAAATACCTAATTTCCAGATCACGTGAAGTGGAAACTACAGTACAGTATATGGTAACAACAGTGCCTTTGGAAAATGTTCAGAACCCTACATTTTGTGGTGTTATAGATATAATTCATGAATAAAATTAAACAATTAAATTAACAATTTGGCCAAAAATGTACACAAAATACCCTAGTATGACAATGGGAAAAACACGTTTCTAAATATTTGTACATAAGTATTCAGACCCTTCATTCAGTACTTTTTAGAAGTGCCTCAGAGCTTTGAGTTTTCTTGGGAATGCCTCTACCTGCTTTGAGCACCTGGATTTGGGCAGTTTTTTCCACTCTTCCTTGGAGATCCTCTCAAGCATTGTTAGATTGGATGGGGAGTATCAGGTCTATTCACAGATGTTCAAAGGGGTTCAAGTCTGTGTTTGCCTAGGCCACTTAAGGACATACACATACATGTTCTGAAGTCACTGCATCATTGTCTTGGCTGTGTGTTTCAGGTAGTTGTCGTGCTAAAAGTTGAATCTTCCTCAAGAACCAATCTGTGCTGCGAAGCATCCCCATAGCATGATGCTCCCACCACCATGCCTCAAAGCAGGGATGGTAAGCGATGACGTCTGACCAGAGAATCTTCTTCCTCAAGCTCTCAGAATCCTTTAGACTGCATGTAATCTGCTGTTTACTCAGGAGTGGCTTCCGTCTAGCCACACTACCATAATGGCTTAATTGATGGGGTGATGCAGAGATGGTTCTCCTACTGGCAGGTTCATCCGACTCTGCAGACAAACTCTGCAGCTCTCCTACTGACAAAGCCCTTTATGCCTGGTTTATTAGTTTGGCAAGATGACCACTTCTAGGAATCCTTGGCGATTCCAAACTTTTTCCATTTCACAAACATGTAGCCAACTGTGCTCCTTGGAGCTTTCAATGCTCTTGCAATTTTTATAATATTTTCCATATCTATGCCTCAACACAAATCTATCTCTGAAGTTTATGGAGATTTCCTTGGATTTCATGGTGTGATATTCTAATGTCAATCAATTGAATTTGCCAAAGGTGGACGTCAGTCAAGATCTAAAGACATCTCAAGAAGGATTTTTATTAAAAATAATAATAATAAAAGATCAAAGGACACATGATGCATCTGAGCCCAATTTGGAGTGTAATGGCAAAATATCTGATGAATTATGAACAGTTTTTTCAGTTTTAGTAAATTGACACAAATATCCCAAAACATGTTTTTTCTTTGTTATTATGGGGTATTGTGTGAAGATTGATGGCCATATATTCAGTCAGGTATAAAGTAAATCTATAACAACAAAACGTGGAGAAAGCTACACTTCAAAAAAGGTGAGGGTTCTGAATACTTTCTGAAGGGACTCTTTCAAAATAATTGAAATGCTCATAATTTTTTGTAGTTTGTAGAGAGGATATTGCAGTCAATGCACTAAGGTAAGCAAGACTGCCACATATCACAATCATCACACTGTTCAATAATAATAATAATGACAATAATAATAAGACACATTTACATGAGTGCCTGTAGATGATGGTACTGATACATTCAGTCCGCCATATTGTTCTATCTTCTAGACATCTTTTGTGAACCAGTGTAAGTGGCACTGTTAGTTGTCTGTTTGTTGCATGCATGAAGTGCGTGTGTGTGTGTGTGTGTGTGCATGCGTGCGTTCCTTTACGCTCGGTTTTGTTGTACGTGTGTATATTCATGGCATATGTGTACGTATTTTCTTTTCTGACACAATGGCATCATCACCTGCCCCTGATGCTTTGATTGTCTGTCTGACTGTCTGTCTACCTATCTGTCTGTCAGTCCGTCTGTGTACATTGCATATGTGTACGCATTTGTGTCTGACACAATGGCATCATCACCCGCCCCTGATGCTTTGATTGTTTGTGTGTGTGTGTGCGTGTGTGCATATGTGCGTGTGTGTGTGCATATGTGCGTGTGTGTGTGCGTATGTGTGTGCATGTTTGTATGTGTGTGTGTGCGTGTGATGCTTTGATTGTTTTCTCCGCCGCAGCAGAAACACAGCAATTAATATGCAGAGAGTGAGTGAGACGGAGACAAACAAAAAAAACAAGCAGGGAGGGGGAACGACAGAGACACACAGACACAGAGAGGGATGGAGGGAGAGAAAGTAGAGAGAAAGAGAGGAGGAGGGATGAAATGAGAGATGAGTGAAAGAGGGAGGGAGGAGGAGAGAAAGGGAGATGAAGTGAGATAAGGAGGGAGGGAAGGAGAGCAGCAGGAGGAAGGGAGGTCTGAGGATGGAGAGAAGGAAATCTGATAGATGTTGGAGTGAACAAAAAAAAAAAACAACAGAGGAGAGAAAGAACGGAGTGAGAGACGGGGGGGGATCAATATGTACATATTTAGAGGGGAGATGGAAGGAAATCAATTTGAAGGGGGGGGGGGAATTGACGCGGGGCGCGCTGGGGCAGGGGACGGAGGTTCGGCGCGGGAAGGGGCGAGAGAGACGGAAGAAGGGATGAGGGAGAAGGAGTGCAGAGGTGGAGTGATGTGTGGCTCTGTCTGCTGTCCTTTTGTCGCAGTGTCAGGATATTGATACTGTAATACCCCCCCACCCCCCAATCATCACAATGCTGCCGTGACAACGGGCAGAGTGACGCCCACCGGCATAATGCAGCCAGCCACAATACTGAGGGCACTGAGGCATCACTCACACACTCACACAGAAACACACGCACACACACACACACACACACACACACATACACACATACACACTGGCAACACGGGGGGGGGTGAAAGGGATTGAAGCAGAGGAGAAGGAGGTGTATAGAGAGAGAGAGAGAGAGAGAGAGAGAGAAAATAAGAATCAGATGGGAAGAAAGACAAGGGAGGTAAAGATGAGAGGAAAGATGGAGGCGTGAAGGAGAGGGGGGAGTTACCGAGGGAGAAGTGAATTGATGGAGAGATGGAGGGATGACAGAAAAGAAAGGAACCGAGTGAAAGAAAAAGTGATGGAAAGGAAAGAAGTAAAGAAGGAAATATATGAAGGGGGAGCGATAGAGGGAGAGAGTGTGAGAGAGGCGGATTATTTCTGATCCTTGGATTGATGTCTGGGACTGTGTATCATAAACACAGTGTGTTTGTGATAAACATGTAGGCAAGGTCATACCAGTCTGATTTGGCTACAGTGGGTCTGTTACTGTGTTTATACCATCCATATGTCTCCTATGAACCACACTATATATATATATATATATATATATATATATATATATATATATATATGCATGCATTATGTTTGGCTGAAAACCAGGCTTATGGAATAGTATGCTAACAAAATGCTTCAGATCAAAATCAAGACAGCAGAAAAATTTCCTAAAAAAATTCACATTGTGGATTTTTAGAATACCCTTGTTTTAACTGTCAATTGTCCCATTAATAATCAGCCATTTGAGATGTTATATTTTACATTGTCCCAAGTAGGGTCCTACAGGTTTTCTATCCTTATAAATCAGCAAAAGGACCAGGAGATTTGGTCCGTGTCGATAATTTCGATAATAGTGTCCCCGCTCCCTCATTCATTCATCCATTCAGAGTGTAAAGTCTGTCGTATTGACCGCTTCTCTGCAGTGATGTTTATCAGGGCTGAAATGTGTGTGAGCAGATACTGCATCTCTCCATGCCCACGTCCCAAATGGCACCACATCTAGTGCACTATTTCTGACCAAGTCTCTCCGGGGCGTAGGAAGTAGGGGTGTATTTAGGACGCCGGCCAAGTGTTGATGGCATAAATCATGCATACTGGTTTAAAAACGGAACTCTCTGTTGGCAGCCTATAAGTCAGTTTATCCACGGGAGATGACCGTCTCTCTCTCTCCTCTCTCTCTCTGTCCCCCTCCCCCCATCGCTCTCCCCCTAATTCTCCCCTCTCTCCACCTCGTTCTCTCACTCTTCTGTATGATCTATAGCTCTCTGCCCCTAGCTCTCCCCCCCTCCCTCACCCCTGCCCCCTCCCCTCTCCCCCATCCCCTTCTTAATATGATGTAAAAAGCTAATCGCATGCAAATGTCTGTTGTCCCGGTAACCAGGCCCGAAAAATCCCTTTGATGTTCCACCCGGCTCATTCTCTCCACGTTCTCTTTGTTCAACTAGACTCTCTGCTTTGTCAACATCCCCCCTTTTACCCCTCTCTCTCTCTCCACACACTCTCTCTGCCATGTTCTCAACCACCACCCGCCCCCCCAAACACACCCCTCCATCTCATGGTTCATTTCTGCCTTGCAAAAAAAAAAAAATTAATAAAGGAAAAACTTCTCCAACTCTCTCTACTTTGTTTCCGCCTGCCCCGCTATACCACCCTGGCTCTTTGTCCCCCACCCTGATTCTCTCTCAGTCTTTTTTTCTATAAGTCCTCTCTCCATTCTTCCATCCCTCGTGGTTCGCCGGCCGTCTCCCCTCTCAGTGCCTCTCTGTCTGCCCCTCTCTCCCTTTTGCTCTCTTTTCCCATCACACCCGTCTACTGTCTTCGGGACCGTTCCTCTCTCGCTTGCCCCCTTTCACTCAGAGGATCAGCCCCTTCCTGTTTCACTCCGACCCCCCCCCCCCGTCCACTTTTCATTTTTCTCCCCTCTTTCATTCCTTCTCTCTGTGTGGACCATGCGACCCTCTTTGCTTGGTCGTCTGGTCATCGCCGTTTTAGATGGTGGTGGTGTGTGTGTGTGGGGGGGGGGATTTAACTTCCACTGTTCCAGGGGGACACAGCTTCAGTACACACACACGTTCAGCACACTGACCAGGTAGCACATGGGGACATTTCAACGTCCAGGTTCTTTAACATTCATACCGGTTGTAAGCTTCGATGGCAGCAATTCAAACATAACACCATGTGTAACTACACTTCAGCTCCACCGTGCCGGCCTATTTTACTACCATGTAAATACATTGGGTTAAATCACTTTGAATGTAAAGCGTCTGAAAGCGACACCACTAAACAAGTCGGTGAGTTTCAATGGCTTCCGTCCAGTTTTAATTCAGTAAGAAAGGTACAAATGATACAAAAACATTTGAAGTACAATACTTGTCAAGTAGACTGGACCCATGTCGCATGCTAACATTCAACGACAAATGGGACAAGTATTCAAAAATGTAAACATAAGCAAATTTTGGGCATAAAACTGCATAGGTAAGATAAGGAAAAAAATACTTTATAGTATTTACAGTAATAGTATTAATCATGCCCAGGCATATTTCAAAGGCACTTTGAATATAACAATCTACAGCTAAAATAGTAGGTGTTCATTATTCCTGTAGTCATTTACATAAAACACCTTTCCTAATAAAAACAATGGCTCCTGATATAATGCAATATATATTTTGTAGCAGCGAGCTAGTACTAGGGTGTATGAACCGTGTGACTCTCAGTCAGACAAATTAGATATTGATTCAATGGGTTCAATATCCATTTGCACTTTTGAATTGGGAGTTGCTATGAGACCCATGAAATCCGATAATGAGAGGGACAAGTGTTGCTGCCACCTGAGCGTGTTAGGCAGCCATACCTAGCCACATGGCTGACACGGACTAATCTAATAGCATGATTCATATTGTGCCATACCACTTACATTGTGCCAAATGCGACTTTTATACTTTACAATACATTAAGCTGAGAGACATTTACGGGATTGAACGGTATCGTTTTAAGTCGGAGGCAGAGGCTCATTCCGTTCAAAAAGAGCGAGACAATTAGCCTGGTAACAGAGTCCATTTCATTGAATGCATACCTTCATTTTCAATAACGTATGAAATCTATAAGCATATTCCTCAGACTGCACATTTAAATGTTTTCCCCCTATGCAACAGCTTATTGAATTAACTTACACTGATAAACATTTGTTCATTCTGCAAATACAACATTGTGGTTTACATGAAAAAGATTGATAACAAAATCCATCGATCAAATAGTCATTGACCCAATGAGTCCAACATAGCTAATTTATACAGAGCAGTGCTATAAGGCCCTAGACAAGTTATACTGTTAACATAACACTTATGACGGAATAAGATTTAAGATTTCCGAAAACCATCAAGAGTAACAGTCAAAATCATCCCTTCGGCCATGACGTCAAATGCTTACGCATGTATACTGAACCACAAACACAAAGAAATGCTTCAAAATACACAGTTGGGCAGTCTTAAAAGATTATTTAAGTCTGGGTTCTCAGATTAACAATTGGATTATAGCAAGATGTTTACATTATCTTTACGTGGGATTACTCTGCCTACTCTACGTTTCCAGGCAAGGCCTATATTGCCAGTATGCAACGATGCCTGTCGTTGGTTGGTTAACTGTCCTCTGGTCATTCTGTAGCAGTGGCGGGGTAGACCAAGTTCTGGACTGGGTCAGGCATTTCAGGTCCTTCAATTAACTGAGCTGGTGGACCAGATGGGTAGAATCGAGACAATCACCGAACCGATCAGTTGCCTAAATCGGGTCAGGTACGTTGCCTGGTTGGGTGAAAATCCTGAAGCACCTGTCGTGTCAGGACCAGCGCTTGCTATCCCTGGCCTGTAGCTACTGTACTAAGCCGTGAGATGTGGCAACCGTGTGCGAACAGTACTCTACTGTCTGTGACACAATAAGGCTGCTGTGTGTGTGTGTGTGTGTGTCTGCGTGTGTGTGTGTGTCAGCCTCTGAGTACTGAGCGTGCTCATACACCCCGGGCTGCACATACTCATTTGCATAGATCACAATCACACCTAGGATAGGCTATATACAGCCCCGCACAGACGAACCATACAATATCCCAACGGCTCTGACACCCGCGCCACGCAACCAACAGCCATTATAAGCTAAGCCCTTTTTCCCAAACAATGTTCCGCAAAGTCAATGCGTTTATTACTGCACGTTTTAGGTTTTAGGAGATAATGGAAGCACAAAGGCCATGGCTGCCAGTCAGTGGATCGGGCAGAGTGGTTTGGCCTAGCGGGGAGCCACAGAGGGAGGACAATGGCTCCACTGTGTGACTGGAGTGTCCAACAGTATCAATGACTTGGCGGGCAACTGGGGCCAGGCGATCCAAAATGGCCACCCACAGCAAGCTCTGTTGATTCTAAATCCTGGGTTAGTTGGAGCAGCAATGTCTTATAGTTTCCTGTTTTTTCTTCTGTCCTTAATACTTCTCTTCCAGTTTTACCCCTTACAGTGAAATGAATTGTGATTTTTCCACCCCAGAGTCCATGTTACAGTTCGAAGTCCAACAGGGCTACCCTGTGGTTTTGTCAAACAGATGTGTCTCCAGTCATTCGGGAGGAAAATTGGTCAGACGGTGTGGAGGTTTTCAAAGGAGACGGAAACTGCGGGTTGGCAGGTCAGACCGGGTGAGGACGAGAGGGAGCGATGGAGGGAACTGAAGGAGATGAGGGATGATATCACCCGCGCTGCTTGTCGAGATGAAGATTACACAGCGGTTGACGGGGACGGATGCTGTGGAGAGAAGCGTCAAACACTGCACTTCAAGCACGCTGTCAATGAGATGTATTTGCCATGTGCCTGAGTTTGGTATTTTCCCCCCCGCGTGTGACTCACCTGTGTGTGTCCCCTTCCAGATGTAGGGGATCCCCCCTCCTTCTGACTGCCCACAGAGGAGGAGTCTGAACAGCTACTGTGGACTACACAAAAGAAAGAAGATCGTAGAGATGGAGAGAGAGATGGAATGACGGACAAATGGTGTGATGGGAGATAGAGAGGGAGAAAGACAGATAGATGGAGAAAAAAAAGAGCAAAGCCGAGGAATACCGGCGTTGCCAGCCAAGAAAGAGTCTTCAATGAGACAAGTAGACACAAAAGGAATAACAGATGATACTTTACCGTAATTTGTGCAGGCCACTTTTATGTCATTTTGATTATGGTGATGTATTACATCTGCTTGTGTCAGCACAAGTATTGAAACTTAGAATTATTGAAAACTGGTACGCCCCCCCCCCACTCATAAAATGCCCATAAAATAATTAAAATGTGTTTAGAAAGGACCTTTTTATTGTTATTTTATTACTGAGTGTGTGTTTTACATGTTTGTATTTGGATGTTTTTACTGTTGCTGTAATACAGAGCTAAGCGGTAGAAGACATCAAGGTCTCAGCTTGAATTCTTTGTAGAGGTAAAAAATAAGTAGTGTCCTAATTCACATAGAGACCTCTGCTGGACCGTATGAGTATTACACCAAGTCTTGTGCTGTATGGGTGGTAGTCCATCAGTCTGAGACAATACGGATATACAATACCTGCCTGGCCAACACATTAATAACTTATGTCACTCAGCTGAAAGTTGAGAGGAGAAGACCAGATTAGGTTTATTCAGCTGGGACGTTTGAGTGAGGATTCAGGATCTTGTCATGATTTATAAATTATTTAAAAAATATATATATCACTAATAAAAAAATCACTAATAAATTAGCAGGGGACGTTTCACATTGACACTCAGATGGTAACCAACTCATGTTACCACAGTATTTTTTGTGTGCAAGCTGCTGTACCTAAAATAAAGTCATGATGTGCGATGGAACAAATTAGCCATGTTAGGTACCGCCAGCAACTTGACACAGCTGCCAGGTGAATCAAGTCTCTGCCCAGTAGTTAGCAACAGTCATGTGGAAGCACCTCAGTACATTACTGTTGCACTGCTAATTCAAATTGGCTTGTCGTTATAAATTAGCTAACTAGTTCGTCTCAAATGGTCATGTACAGATGGTGGCCAATACTACAATGGTACCCAATAATAGTGTATTTCGCCCTGACCCATTAAAATAAACAGCCTGTGGTTTGTAACTGACGCCTTGCAGCTGTTGCCAGTTAGACTGCATCACCTAGCTAGCTAGGAATGGCTCGCCAGGTTAACACAACTGAGGGAATGAATCAAATACGCGCTCCACCCTCAGTGTGACAGGCAGCGTCAGTTTGCTGTCTAAGCATGTAAGCCTCACCTGGACCGTCACTGTGCGTGTGTGATCCACATCTATGAGTACATGTGGGGACCTGAACTGTTAAAACTGAGGTAGCTCTTCGCTTCGGGTTTTACTGGTTTGATTTTAAGGTAAGGCATTAGGGCTTGGTTAGGATTTGGCATAAAAAGTTACATTATTAAAGTTAGTGTAAGGGATATGTTTTGATGTAGAGAAAAGGAAGATGAAATTACCGGTCACGATTAGGTCTCAGTTCCCCGTAAAGAATAAAAAGACACACGTGTTTTTCGCGTGTGCGTGCGTGCGCGCGCCCATACCTCGGTCATTCAGACTGTAGATCGAGTCCAGTTCGGATGTGACCGGCGCTCCTGTGACGTCAAGCAGAACCTTACTGGACACGCCGATACACATGGTCTCTTTCAGACACAGCTCTGAGAGGCGGGGAGAGGCGGGGAGAATTGCATGGCCAGTTACAAATGTTACATCTTTCTCTAGACAATTACGGTAAAATTATCGACTAGCTTCGAGGGATGGAGACTAACCACGTCTACAAAACCACCAAAATGGGAAAAAAACACATCTTATCTGAACCCTCCGACTGCGTCGTCAGGTAGTTAGGTAACCGTGGCTACAACAGCGGAGCGCTTGTGCTGCATGTGGCCAGGGTGAGAGGTGAGGGGTCGAGGGGTCGTACCCGTGTTGTGTATGGCGTGTGTCCAGAGGAGCTGAGCGATGTCGTGCGTCCAGGCAGCCCTCTCCTCGCCGCTCTGACACTGCAGGGTCAGGCAGTCGCGGACACGAGGGGCCTGGCGCACCCACACCTCGAACTTCACCCCTTCCTCGCCCACACTCTGGGTCAGACCCATCTCACCCGTCTGGGAGAGAGTGGGGGAGAGACACAGCAAGACAGCGTGGTTGAGTATTTCTTTTTTTACCTTGTCATGCATACTGTACAAAGGTTAACACATGTGTCCCTTCTGCTTTGGTTATTTAAAATAATGTACTTCCTTATTTTCCTTAGCTTTGTTTTTCATACCACTATAGCTCTTCAGTTGAAATTGGGAGAGTGAGAAAGTGAGCGGGGAAGAGAGTGAGAGAGAGAGAGAGAGAGAGAGAGCAAGAACAGATTTTTTTGTTATACCATTTAAAAACTGACTTAAACTATTCAAATCCACAGTTGAACCAATTGCTCTAAATTGCATGGAAGTGTTGGTTCTGCTAACCAATCAAGATAGAAAAAAGACAGTAGAAACATTCCTGTATGCAGAATTAGCAAATACATCTTAGAATTCAGAGGAATACCCCAAATAAAGCCGCAGGGCAGAATGACTCTGTTGTCCATGAATACTGAATATCCATCAACAAGCCATAGTGTGAGAATCACTTGCAACTTCCTCACCGTAACACTGCCAAGACCCGAATGACAAACGTCACACAGAGAAAAGTCTTCATCCAGGAAGTATTGAGGCAAGGATTACAAACCACTACCAAGCCAACTCAGACTGATCTGGCCCAACCAAATTATAACCAAACAAAAAGAAAATCAAATGAACTAGTAAGAAAACATTACAAGACCTCAAAGTAAACTTCAGAGTTTACTGGCGCTAAACAGACAAGCACGACCGTGACTGATGGAGAACTGATTGGAAAGTAAACCGTGTACATAAGGACCGCCCATGCGCACACTGCTCCCAATGAGAACTGGAACCCATTGAAAATATATTGAAAATATATATATATATATATATATATATATATATATATATATATATATATATATATATGTATTAGGTGAAGACAAACATGTCCAAGTAAGGCAGTGAAATATGTGGCCTCGTGCCACGACCTGAGGGGCAGCCAATGAAAACGTAAACGGCAATTATGCCATTTTGTTTCTCCTGCCTTGAGGCTTCTGAGTCACGTCAAGACAGGAAAAATACTATTTATTTTACTGTCATCAATATTATTATGGCCTTGATGCCATTGGTTTGGCCATGCTATTATACTGTGTGTACATACACTGCTCGAAAGAATTAAGGGAACACCTAAGTCACACATCGGATCTCGATGAACGAAATATATTTAAGATCCAAATCTATACAGTACATTGTGTAATTCGTTGAGATCAAAGGGACGCAACAATGGTCAATGGAAACCAAAATAAACAACCGATTGAGGGCTGGATTCAAACTCACACTGAAAACGAAAGAAAATCACAGGCTTTTCCAACTTGACAATTTAAGTACACTGACCATGTTAATAAAGTATATTGAAAAAAGAGAAAGATAAAGAGAAAGCGACAAACAGAAATGGAGAGAGAAACTGTAGAAGCCCCCATAAATCAGCGACAAAATGTGATACTAGTTGTTTTTTTGCGTTTCACCATTAATTTATCCAATGAACAAATGTCAATTCACTTTAAATAAGGTCTGTGTTTAGATTAACCCTGGCTCTGCGTTTTTGATAACCGTATAAATCTTGTCAGGACAAGGTGACGTTTTTCAACATATTATGTCTCATTATGTTCCACTGTTTTGGATGTTGGAGTTTCTCTGTAAGTGCCAAGTCTTTTGAGTCGTTTGTGTCGTATATTTGTTGCTCTTACCTTGATGCTGTCTTTAAAGCTGTAGGTGGTGCGTCCCGGCGCGAGGTTCTTCTGCTTGGTGAAGATGATCAGGTGTTGGTAGAGAAACACATTCCTCACCCCGGTCTTCTTCCTCCTGGTCCCCCCACACACCAGCAACTCTCCCTGACGAACCAGCTCACCGCGCTCTGCCACCGGGACCTTACACACATACACACAGACACACAGACACACACACAAAGATAAGTAACTTAAATGTCAAGTCGGTCATGACCTGGGTTTTGTCGCTTCATGTAGTCCAGCAACCCATTTTTAAATGAATTATTTTAGCAATTCAGAAATGTTAGAGGTCATGCATTTACAGTCATGTGACTGACCAAAACTAGCCGAACTGCTCTCTGTTTTGTGGTTGTAAGTGTGTGTGCGTGTATGTGTGTGTTAACTACATGGGAGTATTTAGCCCAGCTATACAATCCACCCTGTAGGTGATTTAGCAGAAACAAATGCCATCAGTCAGATGGGTGTGTATGGGTGTGTATGCGTGTGTATGCGTGTCTGTGTGTATTTGTGACAGCACAGTTCCCAGGATGATTGAGAGACTTGTGTCACAGCAGAACAACAGGACAGGAATCAGATAGAGGCATGTCAAACAGGAGTCGGGAAACGCAGGTGGCACCCAGGGGACTGTTTTTACTTTGCCACCCAAACGGTAGTTACAAAATGTCAAACGTCCCCTAGGATTCAATTAAAATGCACTCCCTTGGAATAACACCCTGTTCACGACTTGTGAAACAGAAGATAAGACATCAGCTGAAATCTGTTAGTCGAGTATTCATTTCCTAAGTCAACCATTAAAACAAGTCTTTTTAGGGTAAGACTCTACGTGCTTAGCCCGAATGGTCCCTACACTATTTCTACCCAATCTCCTGGGCAGAATTGCTTTATCTCTCAAGTTGAACGGACAATGTTTGCTAACAGAAACTTCCAATGTCTCCCCACAGCTTGTGGAAACAGCAAGTTCTCTTTTACACAAATGCTTTTTCCATCTACAACTGTCCTAAATTTGGTTTCTTCTTGACAGGTTTCACAGTACCTGCTGAGGAAAAGCATCCCCATAATATGATGCTGCCACCATCACGCTAAACTGTGGAGATGGTATTGTCAGGGACATAAGCAGTGTTGGCTTTGTGCCACACATTTAGGTTAAAACCTGACTTAAACTTCCATGCAACATTTCTCTATAACACATTTCCATTCCTAGGGAATGTTCAACATTTGGGATTTTGTTTTGGCCGCAATACATATTTGTAAAGGCTCTTTGGTCTTCATGTTTTGGTGGTTTGTAGAGTTATGAGGACAGTAATGATATTTCATTTAACGGCTGTGGTCCAGATTCAAACCCATGCTGCAGAAGTACATGTGCACTGCAGGCAGTGGCTTACATGACTGGACCTCATTAAACCACCAAACGGATATTTCTTTAAGCAAATGTACATGTATGCAGATGCACTTGGTAAACTGTTTGTTTCTAACCGGACATCCGATGATGAGATCACTGGCCCGGAGGTCCTCGCCATGGCGCTGGACCTGTCTCAGGACAGAGAGGGAGGAGTCGGAGGCAGGGTTGAGTCCTCCTAGCTCCTCCAGGGCATCGCAGTACTGCTCCAGTCTCAGTATAGGAGCCTGGAGGCAGTGAGGAAATGACAGGGGGGATTGGGGAGGGCTGGCGGGGAGTCTGAGCTGGGGAGTAGAGAGGGGAGAGGAAGAGAGAGAGAGCACTTCAGTCTCATTACCGTCAACAGCATGGCCATTACCGTCATCATTACTATGGCCATCAATGTTTTCTCCATCATTTTCGTGACCATCTGAAGAATTGAGTCATCTGCTGCCACCCTGTGGCCGTTTTTAAATATTGCCCCTGCTGGCATTAAACAGTGTTCCAAACTACAGTGAATATTCAACCCTCAGATCTGTATAATAATATCTATTTGATAATACTCCTTTCATGTTTCTCACTCTAAGCTGTGTTCAAACCTTTCCCTATGAGTGTGTATGTATTGTGGTATATTAAAAGACTGGTGATTGGTTTTTCATTTCATCCCACACTAATGGCTTACATGAGTATACATTATACAACTTATAATAAGAGCTTTAGAGTCAATACAATGCAGGCCTAATTGCCTATGTGGAACAACTGCAATCTGCCTTTATTTGTATACAATTATGTTGTTGCAATGGGCTAATGAACATGAGGCTTTCCAGCGGCGGCTGGTGGTAGTTTAAAAATGGGAGGACGTGCTTATAGTCATGGCCGGAATGGAATGAATTGAACTGTGCCAACATTAACCATTCACTCCTAGACGACACTCTGAGCTCTCCTCCACTCAAGGTTTGCTGTTGTACGGTACTGTTTCTTACTTTGAAAAAGTCTGCAGCTTGAGTGACCAACAGGGAGTCCTCTTCTGGTTTAGTCCTTATGTAGTGAGAGTACTGAAGAAACTCCTCCCGCTGTTCGTCGGATAGAGAGAGAGAGAAAGAGAGGACGAAGGGGTGGTACTCAATGTCTTCTTCAACTTCTACAATGCACTGCTCATGCTAAAACAGGCCTCTATCCAACTATGTGACTCACTCACGTATTTACTGAAAAGGTCCTGTTGGAGAAGGCTTTGCAGTAGAGCGCCCTCCATGGCTGGGAGGAGGAACTGTGAGTGGAAGGTGCTGAAGCTGGCCCAGTTGGGGAAGAGAAGGTCAGCTTTACCGCGGAGGGAGGAAGGAGTGTCTGGGCCCTCCAGAAGGGGAAGGTAGGTCTCCTCCACCCCCTTCAACATGGCTACATACTGCCTCTCTGAACTCAGCATCCTGCACCATAACAGGTAGAGCTTACTGAATGGAGGGAGACAGACAGAGACAGGTTTAAGGGGAAAAGAAAGAGAAACAGATAGGCAGGTTTTGGGGAATAAGTCAGAAAGACAGAGAAAGAGAGACAGAAAGGTTTAGGGGAAACAGACATAAACACCAGACAGGTTCAGGGGGAAAAAACAGAGAAACAGAGAGAGACAGACAGACAGGCAGACAGGGTTAGGGGGGAAAAACAGAGAGATGGGTAAATGGAAGGGAAGGTGGAGGGGAGGCAGAACCCGAAAAAAAGAGGGGGAAGTGGGAGAATGAAGGAGGCGATGAAGATCAAAGTCAGTAATGGGAAATGTATCTGTGATCAAATATTGACTTGCTAAATTATCTGAAAATTCACTTAAACCACCCAAACACAGACAACTTTTCACTTTCATGTCAGTATATATATTATTATATGATAATTAGTGCCGCTGGCTGAATTTCACAGACTGACTTTCTCTCTCTCTCTCTCTCTCTTGCGCACACAAAGTGTTTTCCTCTCACACAACCATACACACAGCCTCAAATGTACCCTCTCTCGCACACACACACACACACACACATACACACACTCACTCAATCCATTTTCCATACAGTATAATCTTGGTTATATTTCTCTCACTCTCTCCATCCCACGCTGTGTCTCAACAACACAGCCAACATGACGAACCCCCCCCCCCCGACACACACCTCTGTGCGGTGGTCGCCCCCTGCCTCTCCCCGCCCGTCTCCCTCTCGGCTCGGCTCAGGAGCACGTGTTGCCGTGGAGTCCCGGTGTAGTCCACCACCTCCTTGCTGCTCACCTCCACCCCTCTGATAAGCACTCCTCCTCCCCCCTGGACCCCGCCGCCTCCCACTCCTCCCGCCGCCCCCCCCACCCCTTCCCGCCAGCCCGGGACGGCGGTCGCCATCCCGGCGGTGATGACGGGTTCTGCGAGGGCCCGGCGGCCCAGCCAGTGGAGGGGGGAGCTGCGGCTGGCCGGCCCCCCCGGGGACTCCACGGGCCGGGGGACGGCTTGGCTGCGGCGGGGGGCGAGCAGGGCCTGGAGGTCAAAGCTGGGGTGGCGTTTCCTAGGGGGCTTGGGTGGTAGAGGGGCCTCCGTGGGCTGGAGGAGGAAGAAGGACAGGGAGAGAGACGGAGTGGGACAGGGAGAGAGACGGAGTGGGACAGGGAGAGAGACGGAGTGGGACAGGGAGAGAGACGGAGTGGGACAGGGAGAGAGACGGAGTGGGACAGGGAGAGAGACGGAGTGGGACAGGGAGAGAGACGGAGTGGGACAGGGAGAGAGACGGAGTGGGACAGGGAGAGAGACGGAGTGGGACAGGGAGAGACATCGCCATGGACAGTGAGACAGGGCTGGGGTGTGTTGTACATGTAGGGTTGTACAATGCTACAGAAGAGACACGGTGAGTCAACACACACTTACACTTTTCTTCACCGGATGCAGCAGATTCTGAAGAAACTTCCCTCCTGCTCCGCCTCCACCTCCACCTGTTCCCTCCTTTTTATTCCCTTTCTCCTCCCCGATCTTCAGTGTGGAACACGTCTGGGGCCGGAACAGAGAGGCCAGGGACCCCCATGACTGGAGGCCACCCTCACCTCCCCCCGCCCCCACACCCCAGTCCCCCTCTCCCTCAGGGCCCATCAGGTCCCACAGGCTGGAGGAGGAGGGGGTCTTGGGCCGGGCCTGGCCCTGGTTCTGGCCTCTCTCGGCCTGCAGCAACCTCGGTTTGACCTAAAGAAGGGGAACAGAGAGTTCAAGGTTCTACAACTTAATGTTAGATTGTTAGACAGGCCAACTGACTGATTAACTGACTGGATAACTATATGACTGACTGATTAACTGACTGGATAACTGTACGACTGACTGATTAACTGACTGGATAACTGTACGACTGACTGATTAACTGACTGAATAACTGTACGGCTGACTGATTAACTGACTGGATAACTGTACGACTGACTGATTAACTGACTGAATAACTGTACGGCTGACTGATTAACTGACTGGATAACTGTACGACTGACTGATTAACTGACTGAATAACTGTACGGCTGACTGATTAACTGACTGAATAACTGTACGACTGACTGATTAACTGACTGGATAACTGTACGACTGACTGATTAACTGACTAGATAACTGTACGACGGACTGATTAACTGACTGAATAACTGTACGGCTGACTGATTAACTGACTGGATAACTGTACGACTGACTGATTAACTGACTGGATAACTGTATGGCTGACTGATTAACTGACTGGATAACTATATGACTGACTGATTAACTGACTGGATAACTATATGACTGACTGATTAACTGACTGGATAACTATACGACTGACTGATTAACTGACTGGATAACTTTACGACTGACTGACTAACTGACTGGATAACTATATGACTGACTGATTAACTGACTGGATAAATGTACGACTGACTAACTGACTGGATAACTGTACGACTGACTGACTGGATAACTGTACGACTGACTGATTAATTGACTGATTCCCTTACCGACTTGACAGACTGACCTGGGCTACGGTACGTTGGTATCTCTCCAGGGTCTGGGACCACAGGTCCAGCAGAGCTCCCCCTCCCAGCTCAAGCGCCAAGGCCCGGGCGTCCTGGAAACGGGATGGAGGGATGGGAGGGAGGGAGGAAAGAGGAGAGGAGGGGGAGGGCGAGGTGGAGGAGATGATGTCGCACCACTGGTTGGCCTGGAGAGGGAAGAGATGAAGAGGGAGCGGTCGGTGAACAACAGTGTCCTGGATTATCCTGTCACTGCGCTCATTCAGGGTTTGCAGGTTAGGTTTAGGGTTGGTCCAAAATGTCCATGTGAATACATTTACCTCGGTCAGTGTGGACAGAAGCCTCTGTGTGTTGTCCAGGGTGGTCCAGCAGTCGGACAGACAGTGAGACATGTCTCGTAGTTTCTCTCGGACCGGAGGCACCCTAATATGTACCTCTCTCAGTCCCCCCCAGTCCAGCTCACACCAGCCCTCTAGATCTCCCAGGACAGCCAGGGTCTCCGCGTGCAGCTCCTACACACACACACACACACACACACGTACACAAATGCACACACACGTACACACACGCACACACGTATACACACGCACTCACACACACACACACACACACACACGTACACAAACGCACACACACATACACACACACAATTACTTAGCGATCCAAAGGGGGACAGCAAAGCTGACCTTAAAAAAAAAACTACCTTAACCAATGCTAAACCTCAACAGCCTAACAATAATGCCTAAACATAACCTAGCCCTTATGAGTAACCCTAGTGTCATGCCGGCCTCCCGAGGGGTGGCAGTGCCAATCTCTCAGCTGCGCTCCTCCTCGCCTGTGTATTAACCACTGGCAAGGGAACTATGGCAACAACACCCCTTTCCCGCACCTGTGTCTCGACGTGTTGATTACCTGTGATTTAAAATGCCTCGTTTCGGTTCACCCCTCGGGGGTTATTGTGTTTGTGGTTCATGTTCTTTCGGTTCACCCCTGGTGGGCTATTGTGTTTGTGGTTCATGTTGTTTCGGTAAAACGTCAGAAATGGTCAATCTTTTCTGATTCAAACACAGTTCGGGACATTTATGTCTGTTATATATGCGTCAGAAACTCTCACACAAAGGGAAATATACAGCAACACTACAGACTGCATGAGCATCCCTTCCTCTTAGAGAATATTAGTTTGGGTTAGCGCTAATCCGAAGTATGGAAAAGAACCTTAATAGAAACACTACTGACCTCCAAAATGAGGCCCGGTTCGCTTTGCGGCTCTAGACAAGACATTAAAGAAGCGTCCCTCTTCCTGTTCTCATAAAACTAGGATAGCTCCGGTGTCCAAGTCAATTCAATGGATGCCCATTCATGTGGTAGGATTACTATTTGTACAACAGGCAGTTGTATTGTTACATTATTAGATTCTTAAAAGTGCCTTAATTTCTTCACTCAGCCTGTCTGCCTTTCTTTCTATTTGTATTTTGCTATGGCTAGTGAACTTGGAACGATGTTTTGACATGGGTCTGGCTAAAGCTGTTGCTAGGGAATGTGCAACAGTGGTCAAGCTAAATGTTTCTCTCCGCTGGCGAAGTGGACATGTGGTGATATCGGCTCGGTCTTTAATAGCCCATATGCCACTCTTGGTCAGTTCATCTCTCGCCAAATCAGATGCCTTCGGCAATCTGCCGCGCTGGGGACCAGCCTAATCCTAGCTATTGGGCAAGCCGGCCCTGAGCGCACACGCACACACATATACACACACACACACACACACACACTTACGTTGGCCGACTCTCTGAAGGTCTTGAACTTCTGCTGTTTGAGCGAAAGTCTGCTGAGAGAGATGGGAGGTTCCTTGTAGTCCTCTAACTGATCCTGGATCTGCTCTATCTCCCTCTCACACTAATGGGGAGGGAGGGGGAGTCGTTAGGGAGGAGAGGGTGAATGAGGGATGATGAATAGTTGATCTTATTATTATTACGGTGTCAAACAACTTCCACGCTGTACAAACTAATCCTTCATACATAAACAAACATACAGTATCTGTATACACACAGTTGAACTCCTAAACTCCCTCTCTCTATGGACTGACTCATTCCGAAATAACAGTTAATCTGTACTTTAAGATACCCGGGACCCGTGGATCAATATTTGATGGTTATGTGACTGGCTTATGATTGATCTGTACCGAATGGAAGGGTTTATACCTTTGCCAGACTAAATCTGTGAGTATGGGCGACTAAATAACGTGTGAGTCAAAAGAAGGATCCAACATTCTGGATCAATCTCCTGTTCCAGCTGCATTGGTGTTGGAGTCGACACGTGGGATTTGAACGAACGCAGCGTCCATGCATCCATGCGTCCACATGCAGTATCCACCCAGGTCACCAGGGCTCTGTGGTCCGCATGTTAGAAACCACAAACCCAACGAGACTTCAGGGCCTCATTTGGAAGCGCCTCCGTTCCTATTCCCAGGGCTCCTTCCTAACTCTCTCCAAAGTCCGCTTGGCAATCGGATTCCACCCTTTCATCTACATTCCCAGCCCACGGATAACTTAAGACGGGGTCTAAAAACGCAGATGGGATGCTGTTGCCTGAAAGAAGTCATGTAACACAGGAATCTGATACACAACACATGTTAGGTTCAAGTTCACAATTCTCCAGCGTGATTTCCATGGGAAATGTCACAACTGTCACGGACCCAGCTGATTTCTTTCCAAGATTGCAGAGGGCTGCTGCTCTGCAGTTCCGTCAGCGGTGTTTGCCAACTCCCGAGTCTCCTCGTAAAACCTCAGCCTTTTGTCAAAGAAATCATAACACTGCTAATACATTATTAATGCTCCCACTTTAGATTTACAAAATGGGGTGAATTTCTGAAGCTCTCATCGCAGACCACGCATAACTCAACGCTTCCAATAGGGTTCGCCAATTTGTTGAGGTCTCGCGTTCCTCACAGCAGGACTTTATTTTCTAGGCTGCCTCACAAACTACATCAAAGAACTGGATATATCACTGGTCAATATTATATAGCATACATTTGAATTTTTTAAAGAGGGAACTATCCACCTATTCATGCTCTGCACTTCCCTCTGTTATACATCATACTGCTCAGCATATTAGCGTGGCCAGGAGCAGAGTCGCAGATATTTCAATGAGCGCCTTTCAAGACCGCGGTCTCACCCCAGCACAGGTTTTCTTCACGGTTCAGTATGGTCACCACGGGACCGACACAGCTTAGGGTTTTGGCAATATGCATGAACGCTTAACTGTTGTGGTGGAGCTGCACCCTATCACTGAATCCACCTTTAAATATATGCTGTATTGTCTCTCTCCCACCTTTTCCAGTTTGTCCACCATAGCAGCCAATCGGCTGAGGGCTTCCAGGTCGCTACCCCTCTGATTGGACACCCGGACAAGACGGTGGAGGGCGTCATCAACGCTGTCATAGAGGTTAGAGGTTGCAGCCAACGCAGCCCTGATGGGGCAAATTGTGCATAATTCATTTAGAAGGTCCAAATTTAAGACAATGTTTCACAACATTTAGCGTCCTACTAATATCAATGCAGGACTATGTTATTATGTTACGCGTTAGCATTCGCCCATAACATTTTAATTAAAAGTGTGCAGATTAAGAAATTGTAAGATGACAAAAAAGGGTAGATGGTGGTACCTGCAGTCCGGGGACTTCTGTGCTAATCCCGATGTGCCGTTGGTCAGCCCTGCCAGCCAGGCCCCGCCCCTCTGCTGCAGCTCAGTCAGCCGTTGGTCGATCAGGACGCTCGTCATTAACTGTCTGTGTTTTTCCACACACAGAGGAACAGACTGGAGAAGAGAGAGATGACACAGTTAACGTTCCCCATAACGTAAATAGCTCTTCCTCAGAACATATTGCATTTACTCCAAAGTTCCTCAAGTTCATGCAAATGTTCTCAAGGTTAATTCAAATCAAGGGTAAGAGGGCACAACAGCTTACTTAGTGGGCTATAACAGTGATAAAACACACAAATGTACCAGTACAGTAACTAGCGTACCTTGATAAAGTCTGGTAGTGGCGCTGTCTCCATAGATTGTAGTGCATCCATCAACAGTGAGAGGGCGCTCTCACAACATTCAGTCAGACTCTCCAAACTCTAACAGCAGGGAAGGCATGGGGGTAACACAGTAGAGTTAGTGTCCATTGAGTGGGCTGATTTTGGATTTAGAAAGCAATAAGGTTAATCGCAAGTTCAGTCCGTCCTTTTCATTTAGTCATATGATTTGCGTGTGTGTGTGTGTGTGTGTGTGTGTTTGTCTGTCTCTGTGTACGTGGGCACACGCGTGACATTAAATTCATTTGAGATCCGTGCGAAGAAGAGGGCAGTCATTCTGGCTCCTATTCCAAATGTCAGTAGTGGCATATTGATTTAGCCGCTTGTGGAATTTTAATGATTTACAACAAAAAGAAGAAGAAAAAAAAGTGGGCTACACTATATGATTGGAGGTCTTGGCATTCAAAGTGCTAAACTTGACATTCTGAGTGATTGACACATGCAGTGAACAGACCGCCACCTCCCTCCCTCACCCCTCCCTCACCCCTCCCTCCCACAATCACTCCCTCACCAGTCTGAAGGCCAGCCATTCAGAGTGGCAGTGTTTGTAGTCTCCGTCCATCTCCAGAGGCAGCTGCTGCCTGTCTAAATACTGCTGAAGGACCCCAGTCCCTCGCACGGTATGCGCCTGGAAAGGGAGGAAATAGAGGAAAGATCAGGAGACTCTTTCCTCATGAGCACTTTGATTCCGACAGCACTGTAGCTTCTGATACTGGGTCAAAAGCTACCGTGCATATCACAGCAGTAAGCTCACAGCAGTAAGCTCACAGCAGTAAGCTCACAGAGTCCAACTGAGCCGAGACAAACCAAGCCCTGGGAGTCGGTGACAAGCACGTCATAGTTTCTGGAACTGGATGTAGTGAATAGATAATATCCAAGCCACCCCAGCTTGGGTCAGCAGCGGTTCGTAAAATGTTGCCCTTCACCTCCTCTTTATATAGGCCATAGGAACACTTGTCTGTTAAGCACCCTGAATGTAGGAGATAATATGATAATATCTTCTATAAAAGCGTATGACAGTGCTCCTGTGAAGTAACAGGGTCAGAGGTCAAACTGAAGGATAACAATGATGAATGAGAGGACAGTGTGTGTGTGTGTGTTGTTACCTCTACTCCCTCCAGAGTGTGTGGAGATGACTCCTGTTGTTGCTCCTCCACCAGAATAAGGACAGAGCCAAGACCTCCTGGGACCACAGCCTAAAACGCACACACATTCATCACAAAACAACGTCAGCATACTAACCCACGTGTGTATGAACGTTCTCAGAACTTCAGCGTGTAACTCTTTCTCACCTGGAAGTGCTTCAGTGCAGCGAGGCAGAGAGGCGAGGGAGGAGACTGTCTGCTGTCTACTATAACAGTTAGGCCGCGCTCTTTAGCGGAAGGGCTAAATAAGCACGAGAGAGAGAGACGGGGGAGAGATGAGGGGGAGAGAGAGAGACGGGGGAGAGATGAGGGGAGAGAGAGAGAGACGGGGGAGAGATGAGGGGGAGAGAGAGAGAGACAGGGGAGAGAGAGAGACGGGGGAGAGAGAGAGACGGGGGAGAGAGGAGGGGAAGAGAGAGATGGGGGAGAGAGGAGGGGGAGAGAGAGAGACGGGGGAGAGATGAGGGGGAGAGAGAGAGACGGGGAGAGATGAGGGGGAGAGAGAGAGACAGGGGAGAGAGAGAGACGGGGGAGAGAGGAGGGGGAGAGAGAGACGGGGGAGAGAGGAGGGGGAAAGAGAGAGACAGGGGAGAGAGGAGGGGGAAAGAGAGAGACGGGGGAGAGAGAGAGAGACGGGGGAGAGATGAGGGGGAGAGAGAGACAGGGGAGAGAGAGAGACGGGGGAGAGAGGAGGGGGACAGAGGAGGGGGAGAGATGAGGGGGAGAGAGAGGAAGAGAGAGGAGGAGTGAATAACTTTGCTTCCATTTGCAGTCTCAATGATGAACTATAAAATCACTGTTATTAAAACCGCAATATAGAGTTTGTTACCCTGCCATTGAGTGTTAGATTTTTAAGTGCCCCCCTGACCAGACTGCCCATGGATCCCAACCCGACCCAGATCCATAGCCAACTTCCTGTCAGTGCCCTTCCATGGTCACATTCTGCTGACATAACTCAGACAATGACTTCCACATCAACTTGTGAAGTAAATTATACAATTTGTGGTCCAATTGGCACAAATTGTCACAAAATGGCCACGACACTCAAACATACAAATCCCTCAGATTGGTTTTGAAGAAATGAACCTCATTAACAACTGCACATTAAATTGATCTGTTTTTTCTTTTTGTATACAGTATGTGACAAGTCTCGAAACCAGAAATAAACAAATGCATTATCGTTTGGCTCTCCTATCCATTCTTTTGCGTCAAATTGCGCAAACTCCAAAATAACGTGGGATTCCACTTTACTTTCGGAGGATTGCTTGCTGCACACTTGTTGAATGGGGACACAGAGGGGTCACACCCTCAATCATTTCCACTCCCTCAGCTTTGGATAATGTGAATGTGCAAATGAAGGGCCGGGGTCAAAGGTCGGGTACGGAGAGGTCCGTTTGGGATTTAGCCTGTGATATGGTCCTCAGACTGTAGCGTTGTTGTTACATTAAATGGTCCTCAGACTGTAGCGTTGCTGTTACATTAAATGGTCCTCAGACTGTAGCGTTGTTGTTACATTAAATGGTGCTCAGACTGTAGCGTTGTTGTTACATTAAATGGTCCTCAGACTGTAGCGTTGTTGTTACATTAAATGGTCCTCAGACTGTAACGTTGTTGTTACTTTAAATGGTCCTCAGACTGTAGCGTTGTTGTTACATTAAATGGTCCTCAGACTGTAGCGTTGCTGTTACATTAAATGGTCCTCAGACTGTAATGTTGTTGTTACATTAAATGGTCCTCAGACTGTAGCGTTGTTGTTACATTAAATGGTCCTCAGACTGTAATGTTGTTGTTACTTTAAATGGTCCTCAGACTGTAGCGTTGTTGTTACATTAAATGGTCCTCAGACTGTAGCGTTGTTGTTACATTAAATGGTCCTCAGACTGTAACGTTGTTGTTACTTTAAATGGTCCTCAGACTGTAGCGTTGTTGTTACATTAAATGGTCCTCAGACTGTAGCGTTGTTGTTACATTAAATGGTCCTCAGACTGTAGCGTTGTTGTTACATGAAATGGTTCGACAGTGATGAAATGTTACCGTGTGATCCGGTGGTAGCAGGCCAAGACACAGCTCATCTCGACCTCGTGGTAACCATCCTCGGGGAGGTGCGCTTCCGTGACAACCACACCCCGGCCCAGCCGGTCAACCGTACCTACAGACAGCATGAGACAGAATGGTATAACAAGGAAGCCGGCACGACTCACGAGTAAAGAAAATCTGGTGTTATTTGGATGAAAGAAATGTAAGGATGGATGGATGAAGTGATGTAAAAGAGATGCAGAAAAAACAAGCTCACCTGTCAGCATCAGCTTCCCTGATTGGAGGAGCTCCGTGTCTAACTCCCTTAAAAGGGGCGGGACTTTAGATGATAGGCCGTTCGATAGCTCAGGAGCTGTCTCTGGCCCTGCCTCCTCTGTAGAGTGGTTAGATAAGGATGTGCCTGACTGGATCATTGCGTCAGGGGAGACTTCTGGTTGGGCAACCTCTATTTCTGTTGATAAGAGTAAGAATAGAAATGAGAGTAGTCTTGCCATCTACTTTTTATCAATATTGACTAAAGAAGGAAAATAATAGCAGAGACAAAGTCCAACCTGCACTTCTTTTCTCAGTTCCTTACCCTCACTGGTGGCTGTGACTTCTTGTTTCGGCTCCTCTGGCCTTTGAGCTAGCTCTGATTGGCTATCTGTCATGACTGGCAGGTTGGTTGATGGGGAGGGACCAAGGTCAGTACCACGCTGCTGTGTTTTATTTGTTTTGGCAGTTGCCGGGTCTCGTGCCTTCTGGTTGCTACGGCCACCAGATTTAGACTTCCCCTTTCCCCCTCGCCCTTTCCTCTTCCTCCTGAGCAAGTAGACAATGATGTCACTGTGATGTCACTCAATGATGTCACACTGTATCTTACTTAATGAGAGGGCGATTGTGGTCAGAAAAAGATTATCACTATTATTATCATTAAGATTATCATTATTAACATAAATGATGTTGTTACCTAGAAGGAAATTGGGTTGATGTGACCGTTCTTTGTGTGTGGATGTCAAATAAACCCCTTATAGACTGTAAAGGAATCGTACCAGCATGACAAGGTATAGTACAGCATTTAAAAGAGTGATGTGTTTACACTATACCTAGGTGCCCTGAAGCCCCCTGTTTTTACATCCTTTCCTCTGGAAGTCACTCCTGTCTTTCCATCTTCCCTCTCTCCATCCCTCTCTCCTGAAGCTGGGGCAGCCTTTGGGTCAGCATCAGTACCGGGTCGAGTGACGCAGCGTTCTGTCTCCCTCTGTTCTGATGTGTCAGCCGTTTGGTCTGTTACACAAGAGTCTTTAGTGGAATGTGACCTTATTTGGGTTTCAGATCCAACCACCAGTGGGTTGTCTGCATTCAAACCACTCCCTGGAAGATCAACCAATGGCTTTGTGACGTTATCCCCACTTCCGCGTTTGTCTAAAGTTGGAATGGTGTTGCTGTCTCCACTCAGTGGCTTGTCAGCGTCTTCGAACACAGAGTCGGAGTGAGAGCCACGATCCGATTCGCCTTCTAGAACGTGCGCTGTTTTGTGACTGGATCTGTCGGTCGCGACCAAACTGTCACTACTTCCTGAGCCCTTACTTTCACAGCTGTCCCTGCATGGCTGTGTTACCTTACCCCTACTGCCCTCGTTCTCTCTGCCCACTCCGGGCCTCCTCTCCTTGGATGGACCTTCAAAATACAGCCCCCGGCTTCCTGGGCATTCCAGATCTATTCCCAGTCCCTGTTTATCCCCTTCGTCCGAGTCCTGGAGTGATGGGGGGTATGACCCCGACTGTCTACTTTGGCCTAGGCTGTTGACCCTAGAAAGGGGGCGCGGTGGCAACCAGTCACCACGGGGGGGCACCGTATCGGTGTTTCTCTTACTCCCCAGGATGGCCCTACCGCCCCCGGTCGAGTCCAGGCGGCCGTAACCCCACACCTTCCCCCGGCGGAGCTTGATGGCCTTGCTTTTCCTGCACAGCGGCAGCGTCTTGGTCTTACAGATGCCGTGCATCTCCAGGTACCTCTGCCTGGGGTCGGCGCCCCCGTCAGGGCCGCCCCTCGGCTCCCGGAGCTCCGCGTAATCCCCGTCTCCGCCGGCCTGCCGTCGCCTCACCGACCCGTCCTCGCTGCACCGTCGGCGGGGCGCGGCCACCTCGGCGTCCACCCCGTCCGGAGGCAGGTCGTCGTCTTCCTCGTCCCAAGACAAGGAGTCCGGTTCCCCCGAGGAGGAGCCCCCCCAGCGGCCAGGCGCGGGAGCGCCGTCGGCGGGGCGGTCGGGGGCAGAGCCTGGGCGGTCGGCCATGGAGGGCAGGTCGTCCAGGGGGTTGTGGATGAACTTGGGGTACACCACCTCCTCCCAGGATATGCGGACCACCCCGTCGCAAGTACTGACGAGACACGTGTCTAAGCCTCCCCCTCCTGAGACAGAGAGGTGGGAGAGAAACACAGATAGGAGAGGGAGGCCCAGAAAAATCACACATTCTTTCTCAAATCTCCCCTCTCCATCTTTCCCCACATAAATCTATTACTCCCCTCAGACGCTTTCTTACGCCAACCCCTCCTTCCCTTACCATCTCTCTTGTAGCCCCTCTCTTTGTTCACACTGTGCAGCCACTCTGTAGTGAACACCAGGGGGTGCTGTGACTCGGGCACCAGGACCTCCTGGACGTTGCGGCCCCCGGGGGCCAAACACTTGAGGGCCAGACGGGGGCAGCGTGTGGAGAAGGGCACCACCTGCAGGTAGAAGTCGGTACTGCGCAGC
Source organism: Esox lucius (assembly GCF_011004845.1). Lineage (NCBI taxonomy): Eukaryota > Metazoa > Chordata > Actinopteri > Esociformes > Esocidae > Esox > Esox lucius. Next base: position 22,286,679 of record NC_047592.1, on the reverse strand, counting down.
AGCCTCCAGTCCAGGGTGGAGAGCTGAACGACCACCTTTTCTTCGAGACACAGGGGCCAGCCAGAGTGTAGGAACAGGCAGCCCAGATACTGGGACTGGTAGAGAGAGTGAGAGACGACGGAGATAGGTATGGAATAAGAAAAGGAAAAAGAAAAGGAGAGAGAAATGGAGAGAGGGAGAAGACAAAAATAATGAAAAACATAGAAAGAAGGTGAGGGATTAGAAAACCGAAAGGAAGGAGAGAAAATACATCCGCATCATATGGTTTTTGTCAGGATGTCTCTCTATTGGTGTTTGAAATGAGAGATACTGTACGACACGGTGGATGGTGTAATATAAAGACAATGAACCACAGCTGCTGAGACACCGAGACGCGGTCGAGCAGGCATGACAGAATCACAGGGGTCTCACACACAGGAACTCTCATTACATGGACGTTGCACGTAGGTCATTTGGCAGGCGCTCTTATCTGGCGAGACTTACAGTTAAGAGTCCGTGCGTTTGAGTACTTTCACGTGCTCGCCAACATAATGGCCTGAACCCTTACAGCCTCCCACGGGACGGTCAAAACCCCTTCACATGCACCGCAAACGGTCGTGTCTGAACCCCTACAGCCTCCCACGGGACGGTCAAAACCCCTTCACCTGCACCGCAAATCATGTCAGCTTGCCCCGTACGTACCTTATGTAAATGCCAGGGCCCACGTACCTTTCCATCTCAGCCCACTGCTTAGTTCTGAGACTGCGGACGGAATTCTGTCAGAATCTCCTGGCTGTTCTCATCCCCCAGTTAGCCCTCTCCCTCCTCCTCCGCTCGGATTCGCCCCACGATTCACAGGACTATTATCAAATGATTCCCGGTCGTGCTGCCCCGCTCGCTCTCCAAAACCATCTCTTTTGACATCACTCTCTCCCTCTCACTCTCTCCCTCTCACTCCTCTGTCTCCCTCTCTCTCTTCGCCCTGTTGTCATCAACTCCTTCTCACTCTCTCCATCTCTCCATTTATTTCTGTTTAGAATCCCTCCCATGCTGTTTGTTGACCCAATGAACTCCTAATGGTAACTCTAAGCCTGAATGTGGCCGTACTTACTGTAACCTAACTCCTGCATTCCTCACCGGGCCTGTCCATCCTCCTCTTCCCTTTTTCAACCTCTCTATCGACCCCCCTCCAATGACTCCATCAATGTACCCCAGTGTTCCCTCTCTCCTTCCCTCTCTACTTCCCTCTCTCCTTCCCTCCCTCCTTCCCTCCCTCCTTCCCTTCCTCCTTCCTTCCTTCCTTCCCTCCCTCCTTCCCTCCCTCCCTCCCTCCCTCCCTCCCTCCCTCCCTCCCTCCCTCCCTCCCTCCCTCCCTCCCTCCCTCCCTCCCTCTCTCCTTCCCTCTCTCCTTCCTTCCCTCCCTCCTTCCTTCCCTCCCTCCTTCCCTCTCTCATTCCCTCCCTCCCTCCCTCCCTCCTTCCCTGCCTCCTTCCCTCCCTCCCTCCCTCCCACCCACGTGTTCCAATCAGTCCTCCACAGAGTACAACACTCTCTCTCTCTCTCTCTCCCACTCTCTCTGGTCCACGTTTTCCCATTCAGGCAGTGAAATGACTCCAACACCCTGGACCTGCTCCCAACCCCCTCTCTCCTCCTCTTCACTCCGCTCCTCCTCCTTTACTCCCTCTCCCTTCTCCTCCCTACCTCCAGAGCACAGCAGTCACATATGGAAGGAATTATTGCCATGACTCACACTCCGACTCCCGTCCCCGGGTGCTACGCTAGCGACAATGAAAACAGAGACCACTCTGAGAGTGTGTGTGTGTGTGTGTGTGAGAGAGAGAAAGTAAAAATGTGGTGGATTGCTGGTGAGGTTCCTTAATTTGTGTGTGAAAGAATGTGTGCTTTGAGGTCTGTTTATTTGTGTGTGCGTGTGTGTGTGTATGTGTTGTTACGTAGTTTGGAGTGTCATATTTGTGTGTGCGTATGTGTTTTAATGTTGCTGGGAGTGGTAAGTGTATGTGTGTGTGTGTGTGTGTGTGTACTCACACATGCATGTTGCTGTAATTTATGTAGAAGGTGCTTAGCTGGGATGAAGTAGTCCAGTAGATATCTCAGACTGTCATGCTGATAAGTGGACTCCAATACAGAAAAAACCTATGAACACACAGACACACACAAACACACACACAAACACACACACACATGTGTACCAACACACCCAATCCAAATTTGAAAAGAACCATTTAGAAATAAGGACTTTAAGAAGGACTTTCTGTGTGTGTGTTTGTGCAATATAAGCACTGACCTGAGAGAGCAGAGGTGGGGCGGTACTCTCAAACGGGGGGTAGAGGGACGACAGAGCCCCTTGTACACAATCCTCCACTGCCTCCGAGCCCTGAGAGAGAGAGAGTTGTTGGAGTGTTACTGTTGCTGAAACATTGCAATTAATGTAACACCTCATACTCATTGCGTCGGCAATGATGGGCACATCTACTCACTGCAATAAGTCAAGTATTGAAACAAGCAACTTTTCAGTGAGAGGCGTTTAACCCGAATCCCAGAACTGTCTGGAGTGGCAACGATGAGTGACCCTGGAAGCAATTCGATGCTAACTGGTCCAATCTCAAGTGCTCTAACTGCTAACAGTCCCCACAGACCACCAGCATGGCTGAACAGTTAGTCTTAAGTCATGAGAAAACAAAAAGACTCTGAAAGGATTCAAATGAAATCGGAGCTCTACCTTGCTCTAAACATGGAGTATACAGTAGCAGAATAACTGACCACAGTGACTGAGTCAAGACGACCTGTGAACAGACTCAGTGAGCATGGCCTTTGTTGCTAAGACGACCTGTGAACAGACTCAGTGAGCATGGCCTTTGTTGCTAAGACGACCTGTGAACAGACTCAGTGAGCATGGCCTTTGTTGTCAAGACAACCTGTGAACAGACTCAGTGAGCATGGCCTTTGTTGCTAAGACGACCTGTGAACAGACTCAGATAGCATGGCCTTTGTTGCTAAGACGACCTGTGAACAGACTCAGTGAGCATGGCCTTTGTTGTCAAGAGGGGATGCATATACAGACCTGGCTCTGCAAACTGCCAATGACAAGGAAGCAGAGCTGCACTTCCTAATCTCAAGTCAAATATGACCTCCTTGAAGACCCAAACTTCCCACAGACCACACAGATCCGCAAAATATTTGATTTAGGAGATATTATACCCAAAACGTGCAATCCCAGCAGCAAGATCTGTGGCCTGTTGCCATGAGGGGCAACCAGTAGAGCACAAACATAACTAATAGTTATCTCTTCATTTATTTTCAAGGTTTAACTACTTTTACATAGTTACAGCATTGTACATAACTAACAGAACATTTGAAGTATCTTTACTCTTCCGACCGACTGGCTGACTGACTGACTGACTGGCTGAACGGCTAGGTTGACTGACTGGCTGACTGGTGTAGTCATGGTTTTCATTATAGGTACTGTATAGCAATTAGCTAGCCATCTGCAGTCTGTTGAATGTAGTGTTGCGATCCTATTTGACTTGTTGTTAGTTAGTAAAACTGTATATTGCGATGGACAAACTATACCTACAAGGACCATCTCTAATTACATAATGTAGTACACATAGCGTAGTGGTACTGTATCGCTATTATAGCCATCTACAGTAATCTCTTTCTAATTTAATGTATTGAATGTAGTGTAGCGATCCTGTTATACCTGTTGTTGGTTTGGATGTTAACTAATGTAGGGAACTAGTTTTGAGAACCGTGGAGTTTGACTAATTCGTCAATGCAGGAAACACAGACACCACATCTCTACAAACATATCATGTGCAACACCACCTGCTGTTTAAATAGCGTAGTGGTTAAAGACACAGTCTGTCACATAGGTCACCGCGGATCAAATCCAGCCAGGGCAACAGCATTCATCCCTTCTAATCGCAGGCCGGCTGAACTAGGCTTGTCTGGTTTCTTGTTTTTTTATAAACTTTTGTTAATAATTGGGCTTGTTTTGGCAACATTAATAAAGAAAGATGAAAATGTATCTTTGTAATAATTGAGAGGGCGCATAAGAGAGGCAGAGAGAGATAAAGCTAACGACAAACAGAGAGAGTGAAGGGTTAGCTCATATCCTGACAATGAAAGGCTGCTACATCTGTGCTTCTGTAAGAAAAAAAGCAGAAAATAAATTCCTTGTCTCGCTCACGTTGGTACGGACACGCGGGCTCACACACAGACACAACTTCCTGTTGCAATGTCTGGGGAGTGTCAGGCAATTCCTAGAGTTAGTGGGGACCCGAGGACTGCATTCCAAATGAACCTTACTCCCTCTGTAGGCCACTACTTTTCATCAGAGACCTATGGACCGTATCAAAACCTAGCAAAAGTAGTGCACTAGATTGGGAATAGGGAGCATTTCGAAAACGACCTTTGACCCCTGCATATCAGGCTAATTTACTGAGTCCGGCACATACCCAAAGACACACACACACACATTTTATACCAGGGGTGTAAATGTACACAAATTCGTATTGAACCACGATATGGGGGCTCCTCGTTTCCGTCTACACTGAGAACCCAAATATGTAGGAAAAAAAGAATAAAAAAGAATAAATACAATTTAAAAAAATAACATTACAAGAGGGATCGGAACGCTGGTTACGTTTTCGTTGCGGTGGATACTGTACACTCAAGCCACACTCTGATATTATCTCTCAACCCTGTTTCACATACACACTGAACAGTTGCCGCTATTCACACACACATTAGGTCTGCCATGGAGCTGGAGGGTGACAGAGCAACACACACTGTTTATTTTTGTACAGGCCTGTCGGCATGGCAACTTGCAACCTTCTATTTTCTCCTCCAGATCCCACACTCCCTCTCTTCTCTCTTTTCCTTTATCCGTGGTTCTTTTTTCACAATCTCTCAGTTCAACATTTCCCGCCGCTGTCCAAACTCCCATGCTCTTGCAGACGTTCTTTCTCTCCGACCCTTTCCCGCTCATCTGATAATAATTATAGTGTGATCCCCCTCACAGAAAGCATATTGTGAAGAGAGCTTAGAAGAAATACCAATTTTAATGGGTAGAGACAGACAGACACAGACAGTGAGTAAGGGATGGTCAAACCAGAATGTGGAAAAAGAGAGAAGAATGGCTGGCCAAAGAGCTTCTGCATGGAGAGAATGAAACGAGTAGAAAAAGGGAGGAGTAGGGAAAGAAAAACAATCTAAGAACGATGGTGAATATAGAGAAAGTACTGGAAATGGACCTTCTGCCCAGTGAAATGGACCTTCTGCCTTGTAAAATGGACCTTCTGCCCAGTGAAATTGCCCTTCTGCCTTGTAAAATGGACCTTCTGCCCAGTGAAATGGCCCTTCTGCCTTGTAAAATGGACCTTCTTCTTACTGAAATGGCCCGTCTGCCTACTGAAATTGACCTTCTGCCTAGTGAAATGGCCCTTCTGCCTTGTAAAATGCCCATTCTACCCAGTGAAATGGTTCTTCTGCCCAGTTAAATGGTTCTTCTGCCCAGTGAAATGGTTCTTCTGCCCAGTGAAATGGTTCTTCTGCCCAGTGAAATGGCCCTTCTGCCTTGTAAATGGACCTTCTGCCCAGTGTAAGGGCTCATCTGCCTTGTAAAATGGACCTTCTGCCCAGTGAAATGGCCCTTCTGCCTAGTGAAATGGCCCTTCTGCCTTGTAAAATGGACCTTCTGCCTTGTAAAATGGACCTTCTGCCTAGTGAAATAGCCCTTCTGCCTTGTATAATGGACCTTCGTCCTGCTGAAATGGCCCTTCTGCCCAGTGAAATGGACCTTCTGCCCAGTGAAATGGACCTTCTGCCCAATGAAATGGACCTTCTGCCCATTGATCTCTCTACAACTTAAACAGGCTGTCCAAGAGGTCAGCTGACAAAGGCTGTCAGGGGGAACAACTAGAATGGATGAGAGAGAAAATCAGAGAAAGAAAGAGAGACAGGGGGAGAAAGAGAGCTTTGGAAAACTCACACAAAAAAACTCTGTTGTACAAAATGACAGCTGCAAAACACTAGTCCTGAAACGAATTTAGCTGAGAGGTCAGCAGAGGTTGTCTGCGGTCAGATGCACAGAAGATCCTGTCCTGTCTGGACTCAATAAGATACAGAACCCCAATTCACTCTCTAAGCTGCAGAGCAAAAATCATTTGCCAAAGTGATTCTCTGTTTACCACTTTAACTAAAGTTCATGAATCGATAGTACAGCCTTACACTGGAGCAACTAGTCATCAATCCTAACCTGGTTCTAGATTGGCTGGTGCTGTCTTGCATGATGTCGCACACATTTTCAAAACAAGACAAACCAATCCGTCACCAGGCTTGGTCAGGTAGATTTTTTAGCAACACAATGGTGACTGAGAGAATATAATAAATGTTTAACAATCCCACAGCCAATAAGGCCGAACTACTTACACTCTGAGCAGAGGTAAATTGTATAGAATTGCAGCTGTATTACGAGGGCCACTGTGTTTACTCCAAAGTGATGTTGACTCTGGAGAAGCACCTTTCAGTTCTCTAATAGTACCTGTCCCGCTTCAAGCAATAACACCATTTATCTGCACTCTATTATATCGAAACTGGAGTTGCTTGCCCCTTAGTCTGCATGTGCTACTCCAGTTTGGCCGTCAAATTAAACATTTATGTTCTGTATGCAGGGCCGGTTCTAGGGATAAGCGACTGCTAGGGAGCCCCAACCGATAGGCGAGAGGGGGCCCTAAAATAACATTTTGCTTAGGGCCCCGAAAAGGCTAGAGTTGGCACTGTCTGTAAGAAATATGGTACAGCGGAATTATGAAGGACCCGACTGTGGATCTACAAACAAATAAACAGTAATGGTAAGCCTACTGTAGGTAATGAGACTACAATCACAAAGAGAGACACTGCAGTAGGAAAGAATTGACTGCAGGCTTCGAGCTGTAGGTGTGATGATGGAATGTTGAGTGGGGTGAAACACCAGGGCGTTCAGAGTTGGAAGTAGAGCCCTGGTGAGACTTCCTCTAATGAACTAGCCTAAATTGGACCCTGAAGACTGAAGGTCTATACAGTAACGTTGATTTGGACACAACAGAAGCTTTTCTCCAATCCAACACACAACAGCAAGCATTGACAGTGGCAGCATATTGTCTAGGGGGTAAAAAGCTGAGGAATGGGGCTGGTGAACCCCTTTTGTACAGCTTTACGGTTCTGTATCAGGCACTGTTCTGTGCACCCGATACAACAGCAAGACTGGGAAATGCCATGGCCTTCACAGTCCAGCGTTGCAGAAATTGGATGACAATCCTAAACAGCAATTCTCCCAATTCTGTATATATTGCAATTTGATACTGCCATGGAAACAAATGAACCAAACTGAATTTGTTAGAAGAAAAATGAAAGCACCCATCCTGTGCATGTTTGTAATTGCGTTTTTGTTTGTTGTTTCTCATGAAACATATCTGAAATGAAGGTTATATATGGTTCACATTATAATGTTTATGAATGGCTCTAAAGTACTATTGTTAGATCAGAGTCTCTGGTGCAGGAAACAAAAGGTGATTCGATTACCAAACTCAATTTACAAGCATAATTCCATGGTTCCCTCCCATTGAGACTTTCCCTTGTAGGTAAGTGGCTAGATTTTATCCGCTCTGTGCTCTGGTTCGCTGGGGCAGCCTAAGCTCTTTAATACAACTCTGATAGCCCAGTTGTGTGTTTCTGGGTCCATAAAACCGCACGGGCTGTCAATGGAAGATCCTACTCCTTTGAAACCCTCCACTCGTAAAGCTGTCGCAGTGTGGGGTACACAAAGAGAACCCTCTACTGCACTGTAACGCAGGACCACATTGTGCGCGTGTGCGTGCGTGTGTGTTTAATAGTCAGCGATTAGTCAGGAGGCCTCCGCTGCCTGGCGAGGACAGGAGGGTGTCATTCGTCCATAAGGCTTCCTGCCTTTCTCTGCATGCAGCACACAGGCCTGTGACGGAAGACAGCATCCAAACAGATGACTGGCAAAGAAAAAACAAAAGAGACAGAGAGAGCACGACTAAAGACGGAAAGAGGGAGAGAGATATGGTGAGAGAGAAAGAGACAGTGGGAGGGGGGGGGGGGGCTGAAGGGAGAGATCAATTGGGGGAAAAAACAAATGATGTAAACCAGATGTAGAGAGGGAAGAATATAGCCAGGCAGGGAGGGGGACAGGGAGATGGGATGGTGGTTTATAAGCCTCTGATTTCCTCCCCTGAATCTCCCTACTTGACACAAACAACACGGAGGAAAGCCGCTGACCCCAACAGATAGAAAGCTGCTCTACTGTTATTGGGACCGTTTCGTCCCCCCCCCCTCCTTCTCTGCCACTTCCTCTGTCTGCTCCTCCTCCTCTTTCCCGCCTCCATCCCATAGCCTCTCCCCGTTTTACTCCTTTCCACCTCTCCTCTTCATCTCGGCGTTTCGCCACAGTTTGTCTAGTAACGTTTCCCTCCCCCAGCCTTGTTTTCCAGGCATGTCCCTGAAGTGTTTCGAAATAACTGGAGACGAGGCTGGGAAATACTGTCCGGAGCTGAGGATTACGCTGAGGGCCCAGTGATGTGTGTGTGTTTGTGTGTGTGTGAGACAGAGATTGTGTGCACTGTATATTTGTATGTCTGTAATGTGTGATCTTGCATGCACGGAGGACCGTGCATGTGTGTGTGTATGTACAGTATGTGTTTAATAAACAGAAGGAATCAAAAGGAAAAAAGAGAACAGTCTAATCGCCTTCTGAGAGAGTGGTCTTTTCCCCTCCGTGTCTCCTTCAAACTTTCCTGTCAGAAACGGAGAAATAAAATCCTTCATGTTCTCACTCCCCTGCAGTCCCTCTGTGTCTTGCTCTTTTTTCCCTTCCTTTCTTTCATTCTCCCTCCCTCCCTTTCTTTAAGGTCCAGTGTGGAAAAAGCGGCATCAACCAAACCAAAGTCACCACTCTCCAAGTTCTCCTGAAATAAAGTCCCCACCCCTTTCTCTCTTTCCACCTTTCTTGTTCCCTTCTTTCTCACTCGTTATGTCTGTCAGCCTGTCTGTCTGCTTCTCTTCCCTAGAACTGCATGTCTCTCTACCCCTCTCCCTCACTCTCCTGTCTGCCAACCGGCTACACCCAGTTCACTGCATGAAAAGCAGTAAAAAGTGCTAATTCTGTCTATCTCTCTCTCTGTTTCTCACTTTTATTTCTCTCTCTCTTTCCCTCTCTCTCTGTGAATCTGATTATCTCTCTGTAAGTTGCCCACCCCTCCCTCCCCCAGTCTCCCTCCCCCTGCCTTGATCTCTGTCTCCCACTCACTCCCTGTCTCTCCCTGTCCATCAATCTGCCTGCCTGTATCTGTCTGGCTGTAAGAACTAATGGTAACAATCCAAGTTTGGTTGTAAGAGACCGAAGTAGTCTGACTGTTACAGAGAGAGCCATGGTACTGGCTGCTGTTCCTTTGCTTGCTGCTTTCAAATGATCCAGTCCTTAAATGGACCAAGGGATGACAAAATGGAGAAGACCACTCTCATCACTACCGATATGTTGCAAACCACTTAAACCTTTATACTGTGAGGAATTTCCCGTGTTTGTTTAGGTAGGGAAATGGGCTCACAGCCTAATTTATTTGCATAGAGAAGATGGGAGTTAAGGCTGAACTTATTACTGCTATGTCCAAAGCTACACTGTGCATAAACTAGCCTACTATTCCTAATACACTTCCTACATGGCAAAAGCAAAATATACACTATACAGTCTATTGGCCTATAGCTTCAATTACATAGTCAATAATACGTGCTAGGCTGTTGCTCTAATATATGTAATTTCGGATATGCAGTAAGCAGGCACGTCTGCAAACTCCGTCTGTTGATGCATTGGCTACTGTACGTAATGGGTTACTGTCTACAAAAGGGACTTACCATGGTATGACTCAGTCCGGGCTGCCTACATTGTCGTCTGTTTTTCCTGGAGCCGCTTCCTCCAACCATCCACCGCTACAGGGACAGACTTTCTCCACGCAAGGATATTTCCTTATCCCAGTGGCCCGTTAACTTCGTAGTCCGAGAACATGGAGTTAATTGTCTTGTCGGTTATTGGCAACTAAGAGTTCAGCTTCACAGTCAGCAACCGAGAGTAAAGCTATGTAGGTCCGACTCTACCGCTGTTTCCCAGGTCTGTTCTTCAGGCAAGCGTCTAAATGCGGATTGTGATTTTTTCCCCCCCTGTCTTTCAATGATACTCGGGTCCCACACCCCTCCCTCCATGTCTCTCCCTCCCTCCCTCTCTCCCTCCCTCTCTCCCCCCTCACCGCTCACAGAGTTAACAAGAGAGTTACAGTCTGACTTTCAACCGCCGGCGCTCCACTCAAACTTTCCATTTTTTTCACCAGTATAAAATAAATGAATAAACAATATAAATTGAGATGTTGTTATTCCACCCACATGTAATTACATTCACTGTGATGTTTATAGATGTTAATTTTAGATGTAGATTAAGACATTTGATATTTGTATGCCCGTTAAATGAACATATATTTTCTTGGTTTTTAAACCTACTAAAGCCTATTCTAGGCATTAAAACGCTATGAAAACTCGTGCATTCCAAGTTCTTGTAGATGCCAATAGCTTAAACGTTTAAGAGCACGTATGATCTTTTTTTAACATTTATTTCACAGAGAATAATGTTGTCAGGGACAACCAAATGTTTATACATTACACAAAATAATGTTCATATAAATGTATTTTGTACTTGGGCGATCAATGTAAGCTTACCATAAAATAGAAGAACCAAAGTTACGCAGCCGCAAAAATCATTTAGGCTAATCATTATCAAATGTAGAATGAGTTATTTACAGGAGTAGGATGAAATCACGTAAAATACCGTGAATGAATGAAGAAAAGTAGGTTATTGTACAAAATCTTAACTGGGAATTAACTTTCAAACCTACATATCGACATCATCTTTAATTATCTGTAGTACATATTGTTACACCTCTCCATTAACAACCACGCATTTGTAAAATATGCATTCTATTCATCTTTATACATGAATGAGAATATGAATAAGACTATGCATCTACCTTGCCTAGGCCAATTGATTTACTTTTTTTTACCCGCTCCCTGTCTGCGTTATACAATGTAACAGCGACCTCCTGTGTTCACCAGTATCCAGGACATAGGCCTTCAGTTAACAAACATCCATACATTGATGTAACATACATTAGACACAGGATTCATGAAGAACAAATGTATTTATGTACAATTGTATACATCCTTAAAGAGACAATGATAAAACAAGTCTCAATGTCTCATTCCTCATTGCCGACCTCATGCTCATGCTTCCGACCTGGACTAGGATTAAATAGACTGGTCACCCCTCTGAGCCTGGTTCCTCTCTAAGTTTCGGACCCTTTTTGGGGGTTTCCTAGCCACTGTGCTTAACACTGTTGTTACTTGCTCCTTGGGGTTTAAGGCCAAGTGTTTTGTAAAAGCACTTTGTGACAACTGCTGATATAAAAAGTAACTAAATCAATTTGATTGATTGATTGACTTGCATATTTGGTGTGGTTGATACATTCTGAAATAATGTACACTCCTCCATAAACCAAGTAATCTACAATTACAAAAATATTCTGCCCATTCTTCTTAACAACATTGAGGCAACTATTTGCATTAGCATTTTTGAGTATTTCCATCCAGTGTTTCACAAACACTAATATATTAAGAACATGTAATGACATTACTAGTGTACCAAAGGTACACTAACAGCAATCAGGGTACCGTTGGCTAGCACGTGGAGGTCTGTGCGACCCTCCAAGGATATTCCTCCCCAGACCATCACTAACCCACCGCCAAACCGCTCATGCTGGATGATGGTGCAAGCAACACAACATTCATGAGTCACACATGATCAGTGTGAACCTGCTCTCATCCGTGAAAAGAAAGGTGCGCCAATGGTGGACCTGACAATTCTGGTGTTCTCTCGCAAATACCAATCAAGCTACACGGTCCTGGGCTGTGAGCACAGGTCCCACTAGAGGACGTTGGGGTCCCATGCCACCCTCATGGAGTCTGTTTCTGACAGTTTGGTCAGAAACATGCACACCAATAGCCTGTTGGAAGTCGTTTTGCAGGGCTCTTACAGTGCTCCTCCTGTTCCTCCTTGCACAAAGGAGCAAATACCCTGTCCTAGTGCTGGGTTGTTGCCCTGTCCAGCTGTCCTTGTGTAACGGCCCATCTCCTGGTATCTCCTCCATGGTCTCAAGACTGTGCTGGGAGACACAGCAAACCTTCTTGTGACAGCATGTATGGATGTGCCGTCCTGGAGGAGCTGGACTGCCTGTGCAACCTGAATGGGTTGCAGGTACCGCCTCATGCTATCAGTTGTGACAAGGACACTGTCAAAATGCAAAAGTTGAGAAGAATCAGTCAGGAAGGATAAGAAGAGAGCAATTGTCTGTGGCCACCACCTGCAAAATCATTCCGTTTTGGGGGTTGTCTTGCTGTTGTCACTTTCATTTGCACCAAAACAGGTCACATTGATTCACAATCGCTTATGCTTCCTAACTAGACAGTTTGACATCCCTGAAATGTAATTAACTTGGTGTTGCACTGTGATGATTACGTTTTCCTTAAAACATTTTGAGCAGTGTATTTATTAGCCTTTAGCAAAAGTGGAATGAAAGCCTATAGGACACTTAAGAAAATGGCACAACAAAATTGCCCTCAAGCTTTAAAAAATGTTGCCTGTAGGCTATAAACATTCACAAAACCAGATCATCTCTCTTGAAAAGGAAGTTGGGGAAACACGCAACTGAAGTGAAAAGTGCTGTAATAAAAAAGAAAACTTAAATTGTTTTTATACCAAAGGAAATATTTATCAGTAAAAAAATACAAAAGCTTGTGAGAGGCAACACAGCACTTACAGTGGGGCAAAAAAGTATTTAGTCAGCCACCAATTGTGCAAGTTCTCCCACTTAAAAAGATGAGAGAGGCCTGTAATTTTCATCATAGGTACACTTCAACTATGAGAGACAAAATAAGAAAAAAATGACAGAAAATCACATTGTTGTCATGGTGCGGTGAGCAGCAGCGCCACGGTGCCATAGTTTCTCAGTTCCCATACCTCACAAACACATCCTGGACTGTCACATGTTTCCAATCTTCCACACCAGGTCCCAATTTGTATCATTTGTATGTGTATATATGTTTCCCCTCTGCTCCCCACATTGTGGATCATTGTTGCTGTTTGTTCATTTAATCGGTGAGTGTTGTTGAATGTACTGTTTGAATTTTAATTGTTAAGACGCATGTTGCACACTTTTATTTCATTCAGTCATTAGTATTGTTTTTCCGTTCGTGTTTGGTTTGTTCGTTGTTTTAATAAAACCCACGAACGAGATTACTGCCTGCGCCTGGTTCCTAACCAACACGACACCAACGACAGTCGTTACAGAATGATCCACCTAAAATGGAACCAGCAGGCTATGACGGAGGAGGATCACCTGTGGAATCGCCGCCTCCTCTTATGCATGCTCGGCACGTTCCTCTACCGAGACCTGGAGCGGAAAGCTCCCTTTACCGTGGAGCGTGTCGAGCGTGTGCTCGGGGAGGCGTGCAGACAACGGGCCATCACGAGCACAAAGGAGCTGCTGGCCAGGTACCCATTCCGTCTGCGGAGGGACATCTTCCCTTCATCTGAGAAAACACAGCAGTCGAGGACGAGGTGCCCAACGCTCGGTCCGAGGTCCCCCCAGGAAATGTTTAGGGGGGGGCTGAGTGGGTGCCCGAGGGAAGTCCCGACGGCGCCCCCTCTATGTCCGGTGCCTCCTCGACCCCGTGCAAGCTGGCCAGGCTGTAGGCTGGCCATTAGGCGCGCACCGCTTCCTGCTCTGCGGCCTTCCGCCGCCCCTGTCCCTGCGCCATGGCGCCGATCGCCCCCTGCTGCATTGGAGCAGCAGCCAGCGCCTCCTACCTACCTGCCAGCAGTGGCAGCCAGCGCCTCCTACCTGCCAGCAGCGGCAGCCAGCGCCTCCTGCTGCAGTGGAGCGGCAGCCAGCGCCTCCTGCTGCAGTGGAGCGGCAGCCAGCGCCCCCTGCTGCAGTGGAGCGGCAGCCAGCGCCTCCTACCTACCTGCCAGCAGTGGCAGCCAGCGCCTCCTACCTGCCAGCAGCGGCAGCCAGCGCCTCCTGCTGCAGTGGAGCGGCAGCCAGCGCCCCCTGCTGCAGTGGAGCGGCAGCCAGCGCCCCCTGCTGCAGTGGAGCGGCAGCCAGCGCCCCCTGCTGCAGTGGAGCGGCAGCCAGCGCCCCCTGCTGCAGTGGAGCGGCAGCCAGCGCCCCCTGCTGCAGTGGAGCGGCAGCCAGCGCCCCCTGCTGCAGTGGAGCGGCAGCCAGCGCCCCCTGCTGCAGTGGAGCGGCAGCCAGCGCCCCCTGCTGCAGTGGAGCGGCAGCCAGCGCCCCCTGCTGCAGTGGAGCGGCAGCCAGCGCCCCCTGCTGCAGTGGAGCGGCAGCCAGCGCCCCCTACGTGCCAGGTGTGGCATCCTGTGCCTCCCGAGGCCGAGGAGGAGTGGCCTCTGCCGCCGGAGGCCGAGGAGGAGTGGCCCGACGGCTCAGCCACCCTGGTTAGTCTCGGCTGTTCCGCCCCCTCGTTGGGTTTGTGCCGATGGGGGTTCTGCGCTGCCCCGCCCCCCCTCCCTTGGGCTGGGGTTCGTCTTGGCCCATCCAGTGGCCAGGCCTTTGGGGGGGGGTACTGTCATGGTGCGGTGAGCAGCAGCGCCACGGTGCCATAGTTTCTCAGTTCCCATAACTCACAAACACATCCCGGACTGTCACATGTTTCCAATCTTCCACACCAGGTCCCAATTTGTATCGTTTGTATGTGTATATATGTTTCCCCTCTGCTCCCCACATTGTGGATCATTGTTGCTGTTTGTTCATTTAATCGGTGAGTGTTGTTGAATGTACTGTTTGAATTTTAATTGTTAAGACGCATGTTGCACACTTTTATTTCATTCAGTCATTAGTATTGTTTTTCCGTTCGTGTTTGGTTTGTTCGTTGTTTTAATAAAACCCACGAACGAGATTACTGCCTGCGCCTGGTTCCTAACCAACACAACACCAACGACAGTCGTTGTAATTGTAGAATTTCTTATGAATTCTTGGTAAATTCCTCTTTAAAATAAGTATTTAGTCACCTACAAACAAGCACGAGTGGAGGACAGAGGAGCCTCCTAAAGAAGAAGTTACAGGTCTGTGAGAGCCAGAAATCTTGTTTGTAGGTGAACAAATAATTTATGGTGGAAAATAAGTATCAATAAATTCATTAAAAATCCTACAATGTGATTTTCTGGATTTATTTTTCTCATTTTGTCTCATCGTTGAAGTGTACCTATGATGAAAATTACAGGCCTCTCATCTTTTTAAGTGGGAGAACTTGCAAAATTGATGGCTGATTAAATAATTTTTTGCCCCACTGTATTTGCTTATCAACTTGACATTGCAGGCTCTAGCACATCTCATCCACTAGTGGCTAGTTCACGTTTACAAGGTATGTGAACACAGGCCAGACACATTTGTAAACATGACTTGCCAAGCAAAAGAGGCTCATTCAAATTTCTTTAATACCAAAAATTTATTCATTAGGTTTACATGTTCAGAATAAATGTAAAACTCAATACTTCAGAGAAGTATATTTAGAAGTCACCCTTATATGACTGGTATCAATTATGTGCAGGACATAAGGGATTTGAATGTAGGTCACATAAACCCATATCTTATCTGTTCCAGGGATAGAGTGCCAATGCATCATAACCGAATGTAAGAATATAGCCTACCCACAAAGAAAGCTGATAATGAAAGAAAGCCTTTATCGTGTGTGAGTCGAATTAGAAATATCTTCGAGAAAAACAATTGTCTTAAAAAAAGGTTATGGTGTAAGAGGGTAGCTCAGCCATTTCATTGTGGAAATATTTCAATTAAACTGAAATATGTATATATTTCCAAAATATGTTTATTCCAAGCGAGTGCTTGGACTCTATGACAAAATTTACAGAATTTGTTTTTGTACAGAAATGCAATTTCATTATGCAGAAAACATTATTACAATCCTATGTATACATCTCAAAAATGGATGGGATTGGAATCAATCCTGAACCGAACTGCAACCCCTCCCCACCCCGACCAGGCCTCGATATCCTGTCCATAAAAGTTACAAACAGGATTGGTGACAAAGCGCAGCCCTGGCGGAGGCCAACCCCCACCTGGAACGAGTCCGACTTACTACCAAGAACCCGAACACAGCTCTCACTTTGGACATACAGGGATTGGATAGCCCTCAGAAGGGACCTCCTCAACCCATACTCCCGCAGCACCTCCCATAGTATCTCCCGGGGGACCCGGTCATACGCCTTCTCCAGATCCACAAAACACATGTAGACTGGATGGGCATATTCCCAGGCCCCCTCCAGGATCCTTACAAGAGTAAAGAGTCCTTGCAATTACCTCCTCAGTTGAGGTCAACAGTGTTCCATCCTTACTGTACACAGCTTGGATAGTTCCCCGTTTTCCCCTCTTTATCCAGAAACACCTTGGTGCCGACCGAAAGTCCTTCTCCATGGCTTCCCCAAACTCCTCCCACACCCGCTGTTTTGCGTCTTTCACAGCAGAGGTCGCAGAACATCGGGTCTGTCAGTACACTGCAACCGTCTCCGGAGTCCTCCGGGATAACATATCCCGGAAGGCCTCCTTCTTCAGTCGGACGGCTTCCCTGACCACCGGTGTCCACCAGGGTGTTCGAGGGTTACCGCCCCTTGATGCACCTAAGACCTTTAGACCACAGCTCCCCGCTGCAGCTTCGGCAATGGAGGCTTTGAACATCGACCACTCAGGTTCAATGCCCCCAACCTCCACAGGGATGCCAGAATAGCTCCGCCGGAGTTGTGAGTTGAAGATCTTTTGGACAGGGGCCTCCTCCAGACGTACCTAGTTCACCCTAGCACTACCCGTTTGGGTTTTCCCGGTCTGTCCAGAGTCTTCCCCCACCCCCTGACCCAACTCACCACCAGATGGTGATCGGTTGACAGCTCCGCTCCTCTCTTTACCCGAGTGTCCAAAACATGCGGTCTCAGATCCGATGACACGATCACAAAATCAATCATCGACCTTCGGCCTAGGGTGCTCTGGTACCACGTACACTTATGAGCATCCTTATGTTCAAACATGGTGTTTGTTATAGATAATCCATGACTAGCACAGAACTCTAAAAACAAACGACCACTTGAGTTCAGATCAGGGAGGCCGTTCCTCCCTATCACGCCTCTCCAGGTGTCTCCATCATTGCCCACGTGTGCGTTGAAGTCCCCCAGCAGAAATATGGAGTCCCCTACTGGAGCCCCATACAGGACTCCATTCAGAGTCTCCAAGAAGGCCAAATACTCCGAACTGCTGTTCGGGGCATATGCACAAACAACAGTCAGAGACCCCCCCCCCCCACAACCCGTAGGCATAGGGAGGCGACCCTCTCATCCACTGGGGTAAACTCCAACATAGCGGCACTCAGCCGGGGGCTTGTGAGTATCCCAACCCCCGCTCGGTGCCTCACACCCTGGGCAATAAAGTCCATCCCCTATCCAGGAGTACGGTTCCAGAATCTGGCTTCTTCCCCCACAGAGAGGTGACATTCCACGTCCCCAGAGCCAGCCCCTGCCACCCGGGTCTGGTCCGTCGAGGCCCCTGGCCTTCACTGCCACCCATATGGCAGCGCACCCGACCCCAGCGGTTCCTCCCATGAGTGGTGGGCCCATAGGATGGAGAGGGGGGTGCCACGTTGCTTTTTCGGGCTATGCCCGACTGGGCTCCGTGTGAAACCCGGCCACCAGGCGCTCGCCGACGAGCCCTCCCTCTGGGCCTGGCTCCAGACGGGGGCCCCGGGCTTCCTCCGGGCAGGGTAACTCCTCCTCTTCCTCGTTTATACATAGGGGTTGTTTTGAACCATTCTTAGTCTGGCTCCTCCCCTGAGACCACTTTGCCATGGGAAACCAGGAGCACTACACAGCCCTCAGGTTCATAGGAACACACAAACCTCTCCACCACGATAAGGTGATGGCTCCCGGAGAGGTGATAATTATATAATTATAGGTTCTATAATTATATAATCATCATACATTAATTGGGAGTGTCCAGCCTTGCATAAAGATTAGAAACTTGGTCTGGCTTAACAATATAGGTATGTTTTAACACACCATGCCAAGATCACAAGACCTAACAAAAACTATTTGATTATTGATGGCCATTCTTTTTTGCTAGGACTAAAACAAAAATGTGCACCTCTTGGGGTCACAAACACTATGATACCACGACAAATTCTGCACAAGTGCTGACTGAAAGATGTCTCTAAGAACCATTACAGCCACAAGCTAAGCGAGAGTAGATGAATGATGTTGACCACATAATGTGAAATTCACATCCTCAACAATGACATTGAAAATAATATCAGGATTTTAAAGAAATCAAGCAATACATCTGTTTACTACCAAATAACAGCCCTCTATTAGTCCAAGGCGCTATCTAGCTGCATAGGGAAACACTACCGTTGGTCAGATTTTAACACTTGACCGTTCTTGACCGTTAATGCAAATATCCAATCAGTCAATAAAACTGCATCAACTCAATGCTTTTAGGCATGTAGACATGGTCAAGACGATCTGCTGAAGTTCAATCCATCAGAATGGGGAAGAAAGGTGATTTAAGTGGCTTTGAACGTTGCATGTTTGTTGGTGTCGGACAGGCTGGTTTGAGTAATTTTGAAAGTGCTGATCTACTGGAATTTTCCGGCTCAACCATCTCTAGGGAATACAGAGAATGGTTTGAAAAAGATAGAATATCCAGTGAGCGACAGTTCTCTGGGCTAATATGCCTTGTTGATGACAGAGTTCAGAGGAGAATGGTCAGACTGGTTCAAGCTGATGGAAAAGCAAGAGTAACTCAAATAATCCCTTGTTACAACCGAGGTATGTAGGAGAGCATCTCTGAATGCACAACACGTCGAAGCTTGAAGCAGATGGGCTACAGCAGCAGAAGACCACACCAGGTGCCACTCCTGTCTGCTAAGAACAGGATACTGAGGCTATAATCTGCACGGGCCCACCAAAATTAGACAATAGAAGATTGGAAAAATGTTGCCTGGTTTGATGAGTCTTGTTCTCTGCTGCGACATTCAGATGGTATGGTCAGAATTTGGCCAAAAAAAGCATCATCCTGTCTTGTATCAACGGTTCAGGCTCGAGGTAGCGGTGTAAGGGCCACATCCTACCTGAGTATTATTGCTGTCCATGTCCATCCCTTCATAACCACAGTGTACCCATCTTCTAATGTCTACTTCCAGCAAGGGGTCCAAACTGATACTAGCAAGGTTTACCTAATGAAGTGTACATGAACATGTTGACTATAGTCAGACAAATACATTTAGAACAAAATAACAGGGCAGAATTATTCTATTTTATTGCAACTTAATCAAACGGCAAATTATGTAAACTGGACTTTTTACCCCACTATCGGGGCAAAATGCCGCTCCCTATGGGGTAAAATGCCCGTTGGGGGATATTTTACCCCAAGTTAATATTATTTCCATATTTAGGTGTCAAAATCATTCTGTCAGTGTAATCTATTCCAGTGAAAGGAATTCAGTCTTGATCGCAGTATTTAAAGGACTGGTTTGCTGTTTTTTTAATACTTTTTTCTGATTATTTACCCTAATCCTGGACCGTGGAGACATTCTTTTTTGGAATTAATACAGTTTTGAGAGTTAAATTTTTTTTAAATGAAGCCTCTCCCATCTAAAATGAAAGTGAATGAAAGTGAAAAGAGAATTTCACAGAAATTTTGATTTTCTTTCAAAAACAAGGACATTTCTAAGTGACCCGTATATATTTATATATATACATTATGTAGTAAAAAGAACCAAGCTAGTGAATACAAATATCTAAACTCTGGTGAATTCCCAAATCACCTAGCAATTATTTATTGATCCATTACAAATGCAAAGTATTATAAAGCGGTACCTTACATATACTATATTTATTTATTGTTGGATTTCCATATTACAGACTATAAACTCTAAATAATCCCAGTACAGTCAAGGATTTTTGGTAACCTTTGATATGGGAAAAAGAACATGACACGTTTTCTTAGAAAACATTGTTATCTCACAGGAATATATCGTAATGACCGTATTATATTTATTTTTTTATTATTACCTTAAATCTCATGGCTAATGTTTAATCCTACACAGATATAAGAACTAACACTTTTTGAACTCCAACCCAGTTTATAGTAAAGTAGGAGCTGAATATATCATCCTGTAAAAGTTTAGGTTTGTAGAATGAGGGTATTGGTTCTGACCCTGTTGATGCTGTTCCTGTCCGGGACTCTCAGTGAAGATGGTGGGGAAGACAACCGCTGTCAGACAGACATGTGTAACATTCTTAAGAGTTTGAAAGCCATAGAAGCCAGATTGAATGCTACAGAGAACCAGATGGAAGAAATGAGAAACATACAAGATACTGTTGCTGTACTACAGAGAACTGCTGAAGGTAATCAAAATCCAACTCAAAACAATTTTTGTTAATGTAGTTAAATGTATAGAATGAGATTATACTAACAACCAATAGTACTGATTACCTTTCTTTGAATGTAAGAAAAATAACTCTGACTACATGTACATTAAGATAGCATAACCACAGTAAAAATATTAGATAAAAACATTGTCCTGGGAAAAGTTTCCCAGAAGAAATCAATAAAATCATGGGTGAAGGAAAGCCTTGCAAATGTTCTTTTATTTTTGGAAGACGAGCTTCAAACTCTAACCTAAAATATCTCTCTCCTTTAATAGTTCAAGCAGCCGAGATCAGAGCCATGGAGACCAGCAGTCACATTTTAATGGAGAGCATGAAGAGAGTTAATGAAGGTGATTTACACAACAATTCTTAGAATGATATGTGAATCGTGAATTCTGTTGGTCTGAAGAAAACACTTTTCAAAGTGGTGGATGTGTGTGTGTCACTGAGAGGGAGACACCAATGAGAGAGATAGAGAGAGACAGGGAGATGTGTGTATGAAAGACAATGTGTGTAAACATGGTACATGGAAACTTAATGTAAGGATGAGTATAGAGTTTTCTCATTACTGCCATTATGACAAACAGATGTATTTTTTTGCAGTAGCCTAATCTGTTATTGAATAAACAGTGTGATGTAAAAACAAGTTAAATAAACACTAATGGCACAAGGGATAATGATACTCACCATGGTATTGATTGAAGATGGTGGTATCTTGACAAAAATACCCTGAAATGAAACAAAAACATTCTGATGGCTCATCTTAGGGTGACCACATTTTCAAAACCCCAAACCGGGACCCTTGTGTAACTGCACGTTAATGCATGTGCACGTTAATGCACTTATGCACGCATGTTGGCCATCATGCATGCTTGTGGTTGGTGGAGAGGGGGGCGCTTTGATCTTTGATGAGAATTTTTGCTGTGCCTCGCAGTTCTATGCAGTTGTTTGTTTGGTTCTGACTCGTATGTGGAAACATTACAGTATTATTATTATTTTTATTTTAATTGTGCTGAAAACCAGGACAATTTTAGTGTTTTACAGATATGTTGTCGGGACCCGGGACACCCAGTTTGAAACAGCAAACCGAGACGTCTGGTCAACCTATCATTTGGCCCTCACCACTTTGCAACCCTGGCATTTGCAATACGTTTAAATAGTTACATCAGCTATGGTCAAACATGGCAAAAACCTACAAAGAATAGTTGTTGTTTATTTACTCATTCAAAATCCTGTGTTCCAGTACAGGAAAAAAGCTTCAAGTGTTTTCATTGTGGGCAAATGCCACAGAGTCCAACGTGGAGCAACAGCAACACCTTCTGGACGAACTGAAGAACAAGATTGAAGGTATAATGTAAAATAGGAACCTTTAGGGAAAAGCTGTCCAGAACTTAAAAATGCACTCTCAATAACCTCTGGTGATGTATACCAGTTGGTAAGGTTGTTCCAGGACTTCTGTGGTGCTTCATAAGGATCACTGTTGTGTACTGAGCTTACCCTTTTCAGTTGCGCTGATGATTCCTCGACTAGACCCTTCATGACCAGATCCAGCTCTTCACTTGGCGAAAGGTCTGGGCCGCTGATAGAGTTTATAATAGAAGATTGTCATGCCCAAAAGCTCTCAAGCCGGTCATCACAGTAAGCAAACATTTCCAGAAAGCCTGCTCAAAACCAGCCCAAAATGCCTGAAAACGAGGCCAACATTTGTTGGAGCCCAGCATTGACTATGTTACAAGTGACCCCCCACCCCTCCCCGGGAACAAAACGTAAGATATGGTATTGACGCATGTGAAGCTGTAGCTGACGTCTGACTGTGATGACAGCATAGAAACACACGATATAGCACATAAAGACAGAAATGGTGTGGCCGCGGTGAAGTTCAGAAGTAGCCCAAAAATAGTGCCAAATACCTCTGTTTCGTAGTCCTAGTTATCTTTACACCTCTTACGAATGTTGCCAAATGTTTATTCTTGTAATGTTGCCCCCAGTGTAGGACAGATCGTGACTGGCAATGATTTCAGGCCTTCACTTTTAACGAGTGTCCACCAGTAAAGACATTAGGATTTCGAGACTTTTACCCCGTTACCCTCCTTCTTTTTCAACACCCCCCATTATCTACCCATTTTATTCACCCCCCCATGTTTATTCAGCCTCAGCGTATACCAGTAAAATGCTTTTATTTTTTAAGTGCAAAAAATACCGTATTTCACAATGAATATGTCACAAATAAATAGATGTACAATCGTTAAAGTTGTGTAAACGAGTTCAATGAGAAAATGCTAGTATTTGCTCGTTCCTCAAAACAAAAATTGACAGACGTTTTTCTTGAAAGTCACTTCTTTTTTGCCTAAAAAAAACCAAATATCGACCTTAAAACATGCCAGTCTATTGCACTTTTTTCTGATTATTTAGCCTAATCCTGGACCGTGGAAACATTCTTTTTTGGAATTAATCCAGTTTTGAGAGTTAAATTTTTTTTAAATGAAGCCTCTCCCGTCTAAAATTAAAGTGAATGAAAGTGAAAAGAGAATTTCACAGAAATGTTGATTTTCTTTTAAAAACAAGGACATTTCTAAGTGACCCATATATATTTATATATATACATTATGTAGTAAAAAGAACCAAGTTAGTGAATACAAATATCTAAACTCTGGTGAATTCCCAAATCACCTAGCAATTATTTATTGATCCATTACAAATGCGAAGTATTATAAAGCGGTACCTTACATACACTATCTTTATTTATTGTTGGATTTCCAGATTACAGACTATAAACTCTAAATAATCCCAGTATAGTCAAGGATTTTTGGTAACCTTTGATATGGGAAAAAAGAACATGACACGTTTTCTTAGAAAACATTGTTATCTCACAGGAATATATCGTAATGACTGTATTATCTTTATTTTTTTACTACTACCTTAAATCTCATGGCTAATGTTTAATCCTACACTGATATAAGAACTAACACTTTTTGAACTCCAACACAGTTTACAGTAAAGTAGAAGCTGAATATATCATCCTGTAAAAGTTTAGGTTTGTAGAATGAGGGTAGTGGTTCTGACCCTGTTGATGCTGTTCCTGTCCGGGACTCTCAGTGAAGATGATGGGGAAGACAACCGCTGTCTGACAGACATGTGTAACATTCTTAAGAGTTTGAAAGCCATAGAAGCCAGACTGAATGCTACAGAGAACCAGATGGAAGAAATGAGAAACATACAAGATACTGTTGCTGTACTACAGAGAACTGCTGAAGGTAATAAAAATCCAACTCAAAACTATTTTTGTTAATGTAGTTAAATGTATAGAATGAGATTAGACTAACAACCAATAGTACTGATTACCTTTCTTTGAATGTAAGAAAAATAACTCTGACTACATGTACATTAAGAACATAACCACAGTAAAAATATTAGATAAAAACATTGTCCTGTGAAAATTTCCCAGAAGAAATCAATAAAACCATGGGTGAAGGAAAGCCTTGCAAATGTTCTTTTTTATTTTTGGAAGACGAGCTTCAAACTCTAACCTAAAATATCTCTCTCCTTTAATAGTTCAAGCAGGCGAGATCAAAGCCACGGAGACCAGCAGTTACATTTTAATGGAGAGCATGAAGAGAGTTAATGAAGGTGATTTACACAACAGTTTTTAGAATGATATGAGAATCGTGAATTCTGTTGGTCTGAAGAAAACACTTTTCAAAGTGGTGGATGTGTGTGTGTCACTGAGAGGGAGACACCAATGAGAGAGATAGAGAGAGACAGGGAGATGTGTGTATGAAAGACAATGTGTGTAAACATGGTACATGGAAACTTAATGTAAGGATGACTATAGAGTTTTCTCATTACTGCCATTATGACAAACACATGTATTTTTTTGCAGTAGCCTAATCTGTTATTGAATAAACAGTGTGATGTAAAAACAAGTTAAATAAACACTAATGGCACAAGGGATAATGATACTCACCATGGTATTGATTGAAGATGGTGGTATCTTGACAAAAATACCCTGAAATGAAACAAAAACATTCTGATGGCTCATCTTAGGGTGACCACATTTTCAAAACCCCAAACCGGGACCCTTGTGTAACTGCACGTTAATGCATGTGCACGTTAATGCACTTATGCACGCATGTTGGCCATCATGCATGCTTGTGGTTGGTGGAGAGGGGGGCGCTTTGATCTTTGATGAGAATTTTTGCTGTGCCTCGCAGTTCTATGCAGTTGTTTGTTTGGTTCTGACTCGTATGTGGAAACATTACAGTATTATTATTATTTTTATTTTAATTGTCCTGAAAACCAGGACAATTTTAGTGTTATACAGATATGTTGTCGGGACCCGGGACACCCAGTTTGAAACAGCAAACCGAGACGTCTGGTCAACCTATCATTTGGCCCTCACCACTTTGCAACCCTGGCATTTGCAATATGTTTAAATAGTTACATCAGCTATGGTCAAACATGGCAAAAACCTACAAAGAATAGTTGTTGTTTATTTACTCATTCAAAATCCTGTGTTCCAGTACAGGAAAAAAAGCTTCAAGTGTTTTCATTGTGGGCAAATGCCACAGAGTTCAACGTGGAGCAACAGCAACACCTTCTGGACGAACTGAAGAACAAGATTGAAGGTATAATGTAAAATAGCCTACAATTAACGTAGGCGATGTCTTAACTGAGTTCAAACTACTGAAACAGTGCGGAGAATACAGTATACATGCCCTATTTTTCATTTCAAATAGACAAATTAATTTACAGACACAGGGAATTTCCTTTGTGAATTCTTTGTATTCCATCCTAATCTGTATCTGAAAAGACCTTGATTATCTCTCCAACTCTTTCTCATAGACAAACCGAAGATCGCGTTTTTGGCTGCACTAGCAGGAAATGGCCATATAAAATCCTCTGACAGAGAGACCAACTTGGCGTTCAGAAATGTTTTGATGAACATTGGCAATGCCTACAATTCTGCCTCAGGTATGAGTTTTGAATGAGTGTCTCCAACCTAATAACACCTCCCTTTCCAATGTAACTGGTGTAGACATTAATGGCTGTGTGTGGTGTTATTTTGAGGGGACAGCAAATGTACACTGTTATATAAGCTGTACACTCACTACTTTACATTGTAGCAAAATGTCATTTCTTCAGTGTTGTCACATAAAAAGATATAATCAAATATTTGCAAAAATGTGAGGGGTGTACTCACTTTTGTGAGGTACTGTATGTCATTTTAGTTGCTTCTGCCCTCACCTCTCCCCGCTCCTCTGATATAGGTGTCTTCTGCGCACCAGTGAGAGGAGTCTACTACTTCAGCTTCTCGTCATTTGGGTTCAATGGGCGCAACGTCTGCGTAAGTCTGTTCAAGAATAGTGCGCGGATGTTGTCTGCATGTGATCATCATTCAGCGGCCGACAGCTCTGACAGTGCAAGCAATGGAGGGACACTGCATTTAGAACAAGGGGCTCAAGTGTACATGACCCTGCATGCACGTTCTCACATATTTGCGGACGACCAAAACCGCAGCACATTTAGAGGGTTCCTGCTTTTTAGGACATGAGGATATATGACTCTTGAGGAATGCTGTTTAATGTTTTAATAAATATGAGAGACTATAAAATGATTCCCTAATATATGGCTATGAAATGTGTAAAATAAAACATGTGAAATTACCAATTAATATATGCATTTAAAATATTATACTAAATGTTTGTGGGTATCATTACTATACACTATATACTGCACATCACTTATTTTTACTAATCTTTAAAAAGTGAAATTGGCAGTTAGGTTGGTTCATTATTTGTTATGGTTCTATGACCCGAATGGTACCTGAACCCCTACCAGTTACTTCTGCACGTTCAGTTTAAATAAATGGATCACAGTCAATCTGATTACTGTTACTACCTGATTATCATTGTGACACTAACTGCTTCCATACCTCCAGCCTTATGCATTGTTCTAAAAGATACAGTATCATATTTCTATAATTTCATGTTGCATCTAAGAGGTGGCCTTTTAGAAATGCTCAGTTGGTCAATATTTGCAGTTTTTAATTCCACAACTTCTAGGAATTAGCCTCATTAGCATCATCCAAATTCACATATTGAATCTGTGCGTCCCAACTCCCAAGCAACAAAAGCTGCATTTCAAGCGGAAACTAACTCTAGAGACTCTTACCCGTGTAAGTGCCCTCTGTTTCAGATACAAGCTCCATCAAAATATCTCTCAGCTTTCTCTGTTTGATTTTGTCTTTCGTAGGAACCTTTAGGGAAAAGCTGTCCAGAACTTAAAAATGCACTCTCAATAACCTCTGGTGATGTGTACCAGTTGGTAAGGTTGTTCCAGGACTTCTGTGGTGCTTCATAAGGATCACTGTTGTGTACTGAGCTTACCCTTTTCAGTTGCTCTGATGATTCCTTGACTAGACCCTTCATGACTAGATCCAGCTCTTCACCTGGCGAAAGGTCTGGGCCGCTGATAGAGTTTATAATAGAAGATTGTCATGCCCAAAAGCTCTCAAGCCGGTCATCACAGTAAGCAAACATTTCCAGAAAGCCTGCTCAAAACCAGCCCAAAATGCCTGAAAACGAGGCCAACATTTGTTGGAGCCCAGCATTGACTATGTTACAAGTGACCCCCCACCCCTCCCCGGGAACAAAACGTAAGATATGGTATTGACGCATGTGAAGCTGTAGCTGACGTCTGACTGTGATGACAGCATAGAAACACACGATATAGCACATAAAGACAGAAATGGTGTGGCCGCGGTGAAGTTCAGAAGTAGCCCAAAAATAGTGCCAAATACCTCTGTTTCGTAGTCCTAGTTATCTTTACACCTCTTACGAATGTTGCCAAATGTTTATTCTTGTAATGTTGCCCCCAGTGTAGGACAGATCGTGACTGGCAATGATTTCAGGCCTTCACTTTTAACGAGTGTCCACCAGTAAAGACATTAGGATTTCGAGACTTTTACCCCGTTACCCTCCTTCTTTTTCAACACCCCCCATTATCTACCCATTTTATTCACCCCCCCCATGTTTATTCAGCCTCAGCGTATACCAGTAAAATGCTTTTATTTTTTAAGTGCAAAAAATACCGTATTTCACAATGAATATGTCACAAATAAATAGATGTACAATCGTTAAAGTTGTGTAAACGAGTTCAATGAGAAAATGCTAGTATTTGTTCGTTCCTCAAAACAAACATTGACAGACGTTTTTCTTGAAAGTCACTTCTTTTTTGCCTAAAAAAACCAAATATCGACCTTAAAACATGCCAGTCTATTGCACTTTTTTCTGATTATTTAGCCTAATCCTGGACCGTGGAAACATTCTTTTTTGGAATTAATCCAGTTTTGAGAGTTACATTTTTTTTAAATGAAGCCTCTCCCGTCTAAAATTAAAGTGAATGAAAGTGAAAAGAGAATTTCACAGAAATGTTGATTTTCTTTCAAAAACAAGGACATTTCTAAGTAACCCATATATATTTATATATATACATTATGTAGTAAAAAGAACCAAGCTAGTGAATACAAATATCTAAACTCTGGTGAATTCCCAAATCACCTAGCAATTATTTATTGATCCATTACAAATGCGAAGTATTATAAAGCGGTACCTTACATACACTATCTTTATTTATTGTTGGATTTCCAGATTACAGACTATAAACTCTAAATAATCCCAGTACAGTCAAGGATTTTTGGTAACCTTTGATATGGGAAAAAAGAACATGACACGTTTTCTTAGAAAACATTGTTATCTCACAGGAATATATCGTAATGACTGTATTATCTTTATTTTTTTACTATTACCTTAAATCTCATGGCTAATGTTTAATCCTACACTGATATAAGAACTAACACTTTTTGAACTCCAACACAGTTTACAGTAAAGTAGAAGCTGAATATATCATCCTGTAAAAGTTTAGGTTTGTACAGGAAAAAAAGCTTCAAGTGTTTTCATTGTGGGCAAATGCCACAGAGTTCAACGTGGAGCAACAGCAACACCTTCTGGACGAACTGAAGAACAAGATTGAAGGTATAATGTAAAATAGCCTACAATTAACGTAGGCGATGTCTTAACTGAGTTCAAACTACTGAAACAGTGCGGAGAATACAGTATACATGCCCTATTTTTCATTTCAAATAGACAAATTAATTTACAGACACAGGGAATTTCCTTTGTGAATTCTTTGTATTCCATCCTAATCTGTATCTGAAAAGACCTTGATTATCTTTCCAACTCTTTCTCATAGACAAACCGAAGATCGCGTTTTTGGCTGCACTAGCAGGAAATGGCCATATAACATCCTCTGACAGAGAGACCAACTTGGCGTTCAGAAATGTCTTGATGAACATTGGCAATGCCTACAATTCTGCCTCAGGTATGAGTTTTGAATGAGTGTCTCCAACCTAATAACACCTCCCTTTCCAATGTAACTGGTGTAGACATTAATGGCTGTGTGTGGTGTTATTTTGAGGGGACAGCAAATGTACACTGTTATACAAGCTGTACACTCACTACTTTACATTGTAGCAAAATGTCATTTCTTCAGTGTTGTCACATAAAAAAGATATAATCAAATATTTGCAAAAATGTGAGGGGTGTACTCACTTTTGTGAGGTACTGTATGTCATTTTAGTTGCTTCTGCCCTCACCTCTCCCCGCTCCTCTGATATAGGTGTCTTCAGCGCACCAGTGAGAGGAGTCTACTACTTCAGCTTCTCGTCATTTGGGTTCAATGGGCGCAACGTCTGCGTAAGTCTGTTCAAGAATAGTGCGCGGATGTTGTCTGCATGTGATCATCATTCAGCGGCCGACAGCTCTGACAGTGCAGGCAATGGAGGGACACTGCATTTAGAACAAGAGGCTCAAGTGTACATGACCCTGCATGCACGTTCTCACATATTTGCGGACGACCAAAACCGCAGCACATTTAGAGGGTTCCTGCTTTTTAGGACATGAGGATATATGACTCTTGAGGAATGCTGTTTAATGTTTTAATAAATATGAGAGACTATAAAATGATTCCCTAATATATGGCTATGAAATGTGTAAAATAAAACATGTGAAATTACCAATTAATATATGCATTTAAAATATTCTACTAAATGTTTGTGGGTATCATTACTATACACTATATACTGCACATCACTTATTTTTACTAATCTTTAAAAAGTGAAATTGGCACTTAGTTTGGTTCATTATTTGTTATGGTTCTATGACCCGAATGGTACCTGAACCCCTACCAGTTACTTCTGCACGTTCAGTTTAAATAAATGGATCACAGTCAATCTGATTACTGTTACTACCTGATTATCATTGTGACACTAACTGCTTCCATACCTCCAGCCTTATGCATTGTTCTAAAAGATACAGTATCATATTTCTATAATTTCATGTTGCATCTAAGAGGTGGCCTTTTAGAAATGCTCAGTTGGTCAATATTTGCAGTTTTTAATTCCACAACTTCTAGGAATTAGCCTCATTAGCATCATCCAAATTCACATATTGAATCTGTGCGTCCCAACTCCCAAGCAACAAAAGCTGCATTTCAAGCGGAAACTAACTCTAGAGACTCTTACCCGTGTAAGTGCCCTCTGTTTCAGATACAAGCTCCATCAAAATATCTCTCAGCTTTCTCTGTTTGATTTTGTCTTTCGTAGGAACCTTTAGGGAAAAGCTGTCCAGAACTTAAAAATGCACTCTCAATAACCTCTGGTGATGTATACCAGTTGGTAAGGTTGTTCCAGGACTTCTGTGGTGCTGCATAAGGATCACTGTTGTGTACTGAGCTTACCCTTTTCAGTTGCGCTGATGATTCCTCGACTAGACCCTTCATGACCAGATCCAGCTCTTCACTTGGCGAAAGGTCTGGGCCGCTGATAGAGTTTATAATAGAAGATTGTCATGCCCAAAAGCTCTCAAGCCGGTCATCACAGTAAGCAAACATTTCCAGAAAGCCTGCTCAAAACCAGCCCAAAATGCCTGAAAACGAGGCCAACATTTGTTGGAGCCCAGCATTGACTATGTTACAAGTGACCCCCCACCCCTCCCCGGGAACAAAACGTAAGATATGGTATTGACGCATGTGAAGCTGTAGCTGACGTCTGACTGTGATGACAGCATAGAAACACACGATATAGCACATAAAGACAGAAATGGTGTGGCCGCGGTGAAGTTCAGAAGTAGCCCAAAAATAGTGCCAAATACCTCTGTTTCGTAGTCCTAGTTATCTTTACACCTCTTACGAATGTTGCCAAATGTTTATTCTTGTAATGTTGCCCCCAGTGTAGGACAGATCGTGACTGGCAATGATTTCAGGCCTTCACTTTTAACGAGTGTCCACCAGTAAAGACATTAGGATTTCGAGACTTTTACCCCGTTACCCTCCTTCTTTTTCAACACCCCCCATTATCTACCCATTTTATTCACCCCCCCATGTTTATTCAGCCTCAGCGTATACCAGTAAAATGCTTTTATTTTTTAAGTGCAAAAAATACCGTATTTCACAATGAATATGTCACAAATAAATAGATGTACAATCGTTAAAGTTGTGTAAACGAGTTCAATGAGAAAATGCTAGTATTTGTTCGTTCCTCAAAACAAAAATTGACAGACGTTTTTCTTGAAAGTCACTTCTTTTTTGCCTAAAAAAACCTAATATCGACCTTAAAACATGCCAGTCTATTGCATGCTGTGGCAACTCAAAAACAAACACAAAGACAATGTTAAGCTTAATTTAACTAAGAATAAGGTGTTGGAGTGATGTCTGCTGGAAATGGGGCCTGTTTAGATTTGATCAAACATTTCTTTTTCAAAAAGTGATGGTGCTCTTTTTGACATCATTAATGTCCTGACTTTACTTTGTGTTCAGTTCAATGCCACGGTGAATAACAGTACTGATTTCCTTTCAAAACAGCAAAAGTTTGTACATTATTCCAAACTTTTGGCTGCCAATGTGTGATGGTTTCTAGGTCTGGGGCGCCCTCTACTGACGCACGGGGGATCTGCCGGTCTGGCTCCCCTGTTTTCTGAAACCACGGTTCTCCACAGCTCCCTGACAGTGCTAATCACTGATAATAATCACCTGTGTTTTCACAGATATAATGGCTGGCAGCAGTCCAGGACGCTGTGGGTAAATGATCTCTGTGTACGACCTATCGACAGCAGACGGAAACTCTACGTCCTCTCTGTCGTGGGTTTTGTGGACTCATTTATGCTGTGCATTGATAATTTAAGTTGATCGCAAACGGACCTGAGAATAAGACACCATATAGCAAGGTTAGGGCGATCTAGGCATTTCCTTTTGTTTCTCTGTTCCACGGCATTGTCAGTTATTGCATTTCGTTTAGTTGAGAAATAAAGGAACTAAACGCACCCTTCTGCATTCGACTCCTTCAACCTCTACCATCACACAATGTATATAAAACTATTTAACAGAGTAACAAGAAAATTGTACCAATATTAATAATAATCGATTAAATGTTAGGACACATTACTAAAAATGGTATTGTGACTAAAGGTGCCAAAAAATCTAGTGAAAATTTCTACTTGAAGGTTCAGGCACAGCAAAGTAACAATAGAAAATAAATAGTCAATTTGAATTAAACCTTTACAGAATACTAACCTCACAGCAATGCACCAATAGAAAGGTTAATGTAAAAGAAAATGTAATCGGTCTTGAGTCCAAATTTCTATAAAAGTTTTTTTATATTTTACATGTGAATGGGATAAATTATATACAGCCACCTAGTATGGCCGCACTCCGAAGAATCAAAGAATCTAGGTACGACAGACCACCTAGTATGACCACACTCTGAAGAATCAAAGAATCTAGGTACGACAGACCACCTAGTATGACCGCACTCTGAAGAATCAAATAATCTAGGTACGACAGACCACCTAGTATGACCGCACTCTGAAGAATCAAAGAATCTAGGTACGACAGACCACCTAGTATTACGCACTCCGAAGAATCAAAGAATCTAAGTACGACAGACCACCTAGTATGACCGCACTCTGAAGAATCAAAGAATCTAGGTACGACAGACCACCTAGAATGACCGCACTCTGAAGAATCTAAGAATCTAGGTACGACAGACCACCTAGTATGATCGCACTCTGAAGAATCAAAGAATCTAGGTACGACAGACCACCTAGTATGACCGCACTCTGAAGAATCAAAGAATCTAGGTACGACAGACCACCTAGTATGACCGCACTCTGAAGAATCAAAGAATCTAGGTACGACAGACCACCTAGTATGACCGCACTCTGAAGAATCAAAGAATCTAGGTACGACAGACCACCTAGTATGACCGCACTCCGAAGAATCAAAGAATCTAGCTACGACAGACCACCTAGTATGAACGCACTCCGAAGAATCAAAGAATCTAGGTACGACAGACCACCTAGTATGACCGCACTCTGAAGAATCAAAGAATCTAGGTACGACAGATCACCTAGTATGACCGCACTCTGAAGATTCAAAGAATCTAGGTACGACAGACCACCTAGTATGACCGCACTCCGAGTAATCAAAGAATCTAGGTACGACAGACCACCTAGTATGACCGCACTCCGAAGAATCAAAGAATCACTGGCCAGCCCCCTACTCATATTACTCACACATTGAACACAGAACAGATGCCAGGTCATTCTCTGGTCAAGCTAAGATCTCTTCAACAGATAAACAAAGGACCCAATGGTCTGTTAATTACTCATTTACCTGGGTCACAGCATACTAAATGAAACCACCATAGAAATGAATATAACTCATAAACTGCCAATGTAATATAACATGCTAATAACATCAAAACATCATATATTGCTTCTCAATAAAAAATCTATCACACTAAAAATAAATAAAACATTTTAACAAAATAAATACACCCTAATAAGATATCATTTCTTTTTAAACTATATAAAGTGGAGAGTCAGGTAGCAGTAATTGAGACTCAAGTGTTTGTGTTTGTGTGTCTGTAAATCAGTCCAGTTAATGCCTTTCGCCGGTCAGCTCTTGCCCCCCCATGTGTTGCCACATTTCATTGACTGTAAACCGCCCAATCACCCGCGGACTACACAATAAAAACACCCGAATGCTATTTTGTTAAATAGCGTAATGGTTAGAGATGTAGTGGTTGCCTCCCGTCACAGTCAATGCAAATGATGCCTTAGGATTTCTTCAGGACAGACCTTCAGTAGCTACGTTTAGGAAGCCTCAAATGAAACTGTTTACGGTTATATTGCAGCTATTTCTGGTGGATTTTCAAATAATGCATTAGGATTTCTTCAGGATAGACAAAAACTTTGCTGGTTGCGTCTTTTCAGTTGATGAAAAAGTCAGTTATCATCACCTACAGTGGATATAAAAAGTCTACACACCCCTGTTAAAATGCCAGGTTTTTGTGATGTAAAAGAATTAGACAAAGATAAATCCTGGCTTAACTTTCTCCACTTTTAATGTGACCTATAATGTGAACAATTCAATTGAAAAACCAACTAAAATCTTTAAGAGGGAAAAATGCAATCTTATCTGTAAATTGACATGCCCAAGCCCATTTTTGCCCACACGCTATCATTAAAAATAGCCCAACTGTGTGGGAAACATCTAGCCCCATCTAGCTATAATGTTCCCCCCTCTTGACAACATTGGTGGAATTGATGGTCCATGACAAGTCCTCAGCTATGTGAAGGCAGGGGAAAGAAAAACTGCTGACATTCTACTGTAGATCTGTTGATGTAGATCAGGGCATGTTCCCTTGTCTACTTCCTAAGGTCAACAATGCAGACCCTGTGGTCTAGTGTTAATGTAGAAATATATAATCCCTCTCCCCACTGTCCACCAGGGTTCGATTCCTTGTTCCAACCCATAATCTGTCACATCTGTTCTGAGCGGACTACTTTAAAGACTCACCTGCCAAATCTCAGAATGCTGGAGGTATGGAAGCAGTTAGTGTCATAATGATAATCAGGTAGTAACAGTAATCAGATTGACTGTGATCCATTTAATCTGAACGTGCAGAAGTAACTGGTAGGGGTTCAGGTACCATTCGGGTCATAGAACCATAACAAATAATGAACCAACCTAACTGGCAATTTCCCCTTTTAAAGAGTAGTAAAAAGAGTTGATATGCAGTATATAGTGTATAGTAATGATATTCATAAACATTTAATATCATTATTAAAATGTATATATTCAGTGGTCATTTCACATTTTTTATTTTAAATGTATATATTCATTGGTAATTTTGCATGTTTTATTTTACACATTTCATAGCCCCATATTAAGGAATCATTTAATAGTCTCTCATATTTATTAAAACACTAGACAGCATTCCTCAAGAGTCAAAAATCTTTTATTTCTGACAACTCACAAACTAAAAAAAAAAATTGTTCAGATAAAATCCGTACCAGGTGGGTCAAATGTAGTGTACTACATTAAGCAGTGTGCCGTTAGAGAGACACAAGCTGTGTTTTTATGGGATATATCCTCATGTCCTAAAAAGCAGGAACCCTCTAAATGTGCTGCGGTTTTCGGCGCTCGCAAATATGTGAGAACCTACATGCAGGGTCATGTACACGTGAGCCCCTTGTTCTAAATGCAGTGTCCCTCCATTGCCTGCACTGTCAGAGGTGTCGGGCTCTGAATGATGATCACATGCAGACAACATCCGCTCACTATTCTTGAACAGACTTACGCAGACGTTGCGACCACTGAACCCAAATGACGAGAAGCTGAAGTAGTAGACTCCTCTCACTGGTGCGCTGAAGACACCTATATCAGAGGAGCAGGGAGAGGTGAGGGCAGAAGCAACTAAGATGACATACAGTATCTCACAAAAGTGAGTACACCCCTCACATTTTTGCAAATATTTGATTATATCTATTTATGTGACAACACTGAAGAAATGACACTTTGCTACAATGTAAAGTAGTGAGTGTACAGCTTGTATAACAGTGTACATTTGCTGTCCCCTCAAAATAACACCACACACAGCCATTAATGTCTACACCAGTTACATTGGAAAGGGAGGTGTTATTAGGTTGGAGACACTCATTTGGCCACGCTGATAGTGTTATAACTCATTACCTGAGGCAGAATTGTAGGCATTGCCAATGTTCATCAAGACATTTCTGAACGCCAAGTTGGTCTCTCTGTCAGAGGATGTTATATGGCCATATCCTGCTAGTGCAGCCAAAAACGCGATCTTTGGTTTGTCTATGAGAAAGAGTTGGAGAGTAAAGTAGGGCATGTATACTGTATTCTTCGCACTGTTTCGGTAGTTTGAACTCAGTTAAGACATTGCCTACGTTAATTGTAGGCTATTTTACATTATACCTTCAATCTTGTTCTTCAGTTCGTCCAGAAGGTGTTGCTGTTGCTTCATGTTGAACTCTGTGGCATTTGCCCGCAATGAAAACACTTGAAGCTTTTTTCCCTGTACTGGAACACAGGATTTTGAATGAGTAAATAAATAACAACTATTCTTTGTAGGTTTTTGCAATTCTGTCATGTTTGACTGAAACTGATATAACTATTTAAACATATTGCAAATGTCAGGGATGCAAAGTGGTGAGGGCCAAAGAACACTTGCACAAGTGCCAGGACATTTGTTTCATTTCAGGGTATTTTTGTCAAGATACCACCATCTTACTAATAATCAATACCATGGTAAGTATAATTATCCATTAGTGTTTGTTTAACTTGTTTTTACATCACACTGTTTATTCAATAACAGATTAGGCTACTGCAAAAACATACAAAAAAGGCTTACCCATGGTTTTAATTATTTAAAGAATGGTTTAAAAGCGTAAATGTTTTAACAGGACAATGTGTTTTATCTAATATTTTACCGTGGCTAGCTAGTACATGTAGTCACAGTTGTGTTAACTTACATTAAAAAAAAACAATCAATGCTATTAGTTGTTAGCTTAATCTCATTCTACACATACAACTACATTAACAAAAAAAAAAATATTGGATTTTGATTACCTTCATCAGTTCTCTGTAGTACAGCAACAGCATCTTGTATGTTTCTCATTTCTTCCATCTGGTTCTCTGTAGCATTCAATCTGGCTTCTATGGCTTTCAAACTCTTAAGAATGTTACACATGTCTGTCTGACAGCGGTTGTCTTCCCCACCATCTTCACTGAGAGTCCCGGACAGGAACAGCATCAACAGGGTCAGAACCACTACCCTCATTCTACAAACCTAAACTTTTACAGGATGATATATTCAGCTTCTACTTTACTGTAAACTGTGTTGGAGTTCAAAAAGAGTGTGTTCTTATATCAGAGTACGATTAAACATTAGCCATGAGATTTAAGGAAATAATCTGAAAAAAGATAATGACGGTAAATACGATATATTCCTCTGAGATAACGATGTTTTCTAAGAACACGTGTCATGTGATTTATTCCCATTTCAAAGGTTACCAAAAATCCTGTACTGGGATTATTCAGAGTTCATGGTCTGTAATCTGGAAACCCAACAACAAACAAAGCTATTGTATATCATGAGAACCTCATTGCTGCTATACCTGTATTCCAGTTGCACATGCCACCTTGCACCATCAATTTGCCTGCACTGCACATTTATAATTGCCATTGTACTTGCATTTTTCAGTTGTTAAATACACGTCTACCTCAGGGACCTCATGGCTTCTATCCCTGCATTTCAGTAGCACATACTACCTTACACCTCCAACTTGTAAATGTCCTGCCATCTTCTATTTGCACTTCTGGTTAGATGATAACTGCATTTCATTGTACTGTACTCATACTGTTCAATGACAATAAAGTTGAATCCAATGAAATCTAATAAGGTAATGCTTTAAAATAATGCTACATTTGTAATGGGTCAATAAATATTTGATAGGTGCTTTGGGAATTTACCCAGAGTTTAGATTTTTTTATTAGCTGGCTACTTTTTATTACATATACATGAAAAGATATTCAACTCTTCTGACCTTTTCAGTAAATGAATAGTCAATATGAAGACCAAAACAATTAACTTTATCAGTTGTGATGGCAATTTCATCGATCAGAACTCTTAAATGAGGAAGTACAGAGACAAAATTCTCTTGGCACAATTAAGTTTAATTATTTGCAAATAAGAAGTGCAGATTAATGAGTAACCATTTCATCTGCTGATACCAGTCAATGATGCCCCCTAGGCAAATACCGGATCTCCCACATTCCTTTTCTAATTTGAACAAGGGGACTCAGTCCTTAAATCAGTGAGAATACATCGGTTAGAGAAATTTCCACAACAATCCATCCTCTTGGTACCAAATCAACCCTTGGTATCAATCCTTAAACAGTTTACTCATTAGGATGTAGACTGCAACAAAACAGTACTCTTTAACAACATGACCCAGTCAATATCATTACCCTAATGATTAGAGAACGGAACACATGAACCATTTCTTGGCAGACCATTGTAACAGAACATAAAAGTCAGATGTATATTCCAAGGTGTTGTCCTTCATAGCTCAAATGCAGGTTACAATGACACAGCTCTAGTTGTCTCCATACTAGCTGCTTTATCAGCCAGGTCAGGAGAATCTGTGTGCTCTCCTTTGTGAATGCCAAGATGACCAGTTTTATCAAAGGGCTCTATAGCTGCAGGCCGGGTCGGAAGTGTTGGTTACTAGTACCAGAAAATTCACTTTTCCCTCAGTGACTTCAATTCACTCTGCCTAACCTTTAAACACCGAAGCCCTCCTGTAGTGTGTGTCGTCCACCCCAGGTTCCTCTCTCAGCTTCCTGGACAGCAGATGAGATGTACCTGGTAGGGATCCAACCAGCATGGCATGATGATGTGCAGTTGGTCTTCTGCGCCCCAGAAAATGTTGTCCAGAACCGGAGCTTTCCTTAGCCTCCATCCTCTCGGTTGGAGGTTGCCTTCTCCATCTCATGGCAGAATCATCAGGACTCGAATTAGTCCAGCTGTCAGGAACGAGGCATCACTGTAGACATGTGGCACCCCAGGGTAAAGTCCGCTCGTAGCTGGACAGTCTGTGTGTGTGTGTGAAATCCATCTCATCTCAGCCCACCTCACAGTTGTCCTTTAAGCCAAACTCAGTCTCTCTCTGGGTCCAACCAGTCTTATTGCTGAATCCCTTCCAAGTGTCCTGTACCTGTCAGTGAATTCTCCTTGAGAAGATTAGTTGCAACTGCACAGTACACCATCAGAAATATGTCCATTACATTAGTTTGTTGCATCTTGCTAATGCACTAGAATCCAGTCCTACCAAACATTCAAACCTATATTTCCAATGTCTTTCTGCTTCCTTTGTCTAAATAGATAAGAACAGTTGTGAACAGTAACAGTATCGTTAAAACATTTAACATTTCTGGGGCTTCTGTTCTGCTAGTGTAGCAAAATGCCACTCTTTTCTATAGTTGGTTTAACAACTAACAAATAACAAAACTACAAAAACAACAGAAGAACAAAATTTTTCCATTTCCCATTACTGTTCCAATTACTCATCAGTTAAGATAGTTTGCTTACATTGAAGTATCATTCTCAAAGAGTAGTTCATGAACAATTCTCAGTTCACCTAACCAGATCTCAGTTGGTATATCATTATATCTGATTATGTTGTCTCAGAACTACAATCAAATTAAACCATTGTTTCACATAAATGATCAAATACCTTATTCCAAATCAAAACATTTCACACCATCTTGAAGGTCAGCTAACATAACTGTTATTTAGCCTAATTTCTCTACAAGATGAAACTCAGTGTGAAGTCTCTTCTTATTATCCTAGCACATTAAAGACACTCTGTAATCCTGTCAGAAATCAGCCCCCCCCCCCTTATGCCCTATCTTCCCAGAGCTCACCCTGGAGTGGGGGATGGTTTACTGACCTAAGGATAACAGACCCCAGTCTTGAAGAATGGTCCCCTTATCAATTAGGGACACATTCCTTTAATCAGTGAGAATACATTGGTTAGAGAAATTTGCACAACAGAGTATGGTTATTTTTTTCAAACAATACATGGACAATCACATGGAAATGGAAAATGTGTTAATATTATCTGGTAAGGGTTACTATGTTCCAGAACAACAGGGGTGAAGGATTTCCTATTTTTATGGGAATTTTAGTAAAAATATACAGTCAGACCAATCAATGATGAATTGAGAAGCAACAGGTGATTTTTTATTTATTTATTAGCCTTGGTGGAAAAAGCCTATGGAACACTGAATAAAATTGCAAAAATAAAAGGCAGAGACTATTTCCACCCAGGTGTCCGTACCCAACAATGACATTTGCCCCCAGGGTAGAACAGCCCATTTATCTATTTACACCCGGGGGTGAAACTAAAGGCTACACTATTTGCACCCAGGTGTCTGGGTGTACACAGTTAGAGCTAGCTAGCAAGCACTAACACTACTAGTTATCAAAATAACTGTACAGTCGTGAACAAACGTTTTGAGAATGACATTAATAATAATATTTACAAAGTCTGCTACCTTAGTGTCTTTAGATATTTTTGCCAGATGTTACTATAGTATACTGAAGTATAATTACAAGCACTTCATAAGTGTCAAAGACTTTTATTCACAATTACCTTAAGTTTATGCAGAGTCAATATTTGCAGTGTTGACACTTCTTTTTCAAGACCTCTGCAATCCGTCCTGGCATGATGTCAATTAACTTCTGGCCCACATCCTGACTGATGGCAACCCATTCTTGCATAATCAATGCTGGGAGTTTGTCAGAATTTGTGGGTTTTTGTTTTCCACAAATTCCACTGTTGGCATGACACTGGACTGATGGTAGCGCTCACCTTGTCTCCTCCGGACTACCTTTTGCAGAATATCAGTCTGTCCCTGATGTTTTCCTGGAGAGAAGTGGCTTTCTTTGCTGCCCTCCTTGACACCAGGCCATCCTCCAGATGTCTTAGCCTCCCTGTGCGTGCAGATGCACTCACACCTGCCTGCTGCCATTCCTGAGCAAGCTCTGCACTGGTGGTGCCCCGATTCCACAGCTGAATCAACTTTAGGAGAGGGTTCTTGGGGGCCCTGAAGCCTTCTTCACAGCAATTGAACCTCTCTCCTTGAAGTTTTTGATGATCTGATAAATGTTTGATTTAGGTGCATCTTACTAACAGCAATATCCTTGCCTGTGAAGCCCTTTTTGTGCAAAGCAACATGTTTCCTTGCAGGTTATCATGGTTAAAATAAGAAGAAAAATGATTACAAGCACCACCCTCCATTTCAAGCCTTCAGTCTGTTATGCTAACTCAATCAGCATGACAGAGTGATCTCCAGCCTTGTCCTCGTCAACACTTTCCCCTGTGTTAATGAGAGAATCACTGACATGATGTCAGCTGGTCCTTTTGTGGCAGGACTGAAATGCAGTGGAAATGTTTTTTTGGGGGATTAACTACATTTTCATGGCAAAGAGGGACTTTGCAATTAGTTGCAATTAATGTGATCACTCTTCATAACATTCTGGAGTATATGCAAATTGCCTTCATTAAAACTGAGACAGCTGACTTTGTGAAAATGTATATTTGTGTCATTGCCAAAACTTTTGGCCACGACTAGATGCTTTCATCATTGCTGTCTAACGTTTGTTAAATTACTTGGCTAACATCTAACATTTGCAAAATTATCTGGGCATAGCTAACCATAAAAGTTTTAAAATTTGATCATTTTAGTTTAATTATACAAAGAGCGAGAAAACAAAACGTTGTTGAAAATGTTATATTTTGGGTTTAATTTAATCTACCTTTTAAATTGAATCCTCCTTTGGCACCTGCAACCATACATATCAACTTCTGTATTTTTTTAGATGAGATCAAATTCAACTTTATTTTCATTGAACAAGTACAGTACAATGAAATGCAGTAAAAGCTGTGGCCCCTGTGATGGTCAAACTCACAACCTTAAGATTACAAGACTGATGCTCTACCTACTGTGCTAAGGAGCCAGCTGCCAGAGCTGAGTGACCAACATCTTTTGGCGTCTGCTGTCATGGGTGTAAATAGCCAATTAGCTACCGTGTGGCTATTCTCATCCGGGTGAAAATTCTCTTCACTCTTTAATGAAATTTTGCCTGTAGACTATAAACATTTACTAGGCAGATCATCCCTCTTGAAAAAATAGGTCATAGAGACTGAGATGAAAAGTTTCGTTTTTGAAGTGAAATGTATTCCAATTCTTGCTTGATATAGGATTTCAGCTGCTCAACACTTTGGTCCTTTGCTGTATTTTTCATAATTTATTTAAAGGCTATCTTTTCATAATGCGCCAAATGGTGTCAGTGCGTGACAGGTCTGCACTACAGGTAGGCCAGTTTATGTTGTAATAAATGCAGAATGTGGTTTGGCATTGTCTTGCTGAAATAAGCAAGGCCTTCCCTGGATGTCGTCTGGATGATGTTGTCCAAAACCTGTTTATTGTTCAGCATTAATGATGCCTTCACAGATGTGCAAGTCACCATTGCCATGTGCACTAATGCACCCCCATACCATCACAGATGCTGGCTTTTGTACTGTGCGCTGTTAACAAGCCGGATTGTCCCTCTCCTCTTTTGTCCAGAGGATGTGGCGTCCATGATTTCCAAAAAGATTTAAAAATTTTGGACAGTTTTCACTTGCGCATCTTATACAAGCTTGGGCCCAGAGAAGTCGGCTGTGTTTCCGGATCATGTTCATAGGTGGTTTCTTCTTTGCATGGTAGAGTTTTAACTTGCATTTGTGGATGCTGTGAGGTACTGGGTTCACTGAAAATGGTTTTAAGAAGTGTTCCTGAGCCCATGCAGTGATTTCCACTACATAATCGTGTCTGTTTTTAATACAGTCCCCCCTGTGGGCCCAAAGATCACGGCCATCCAATATTGGTTTTCAGCTTTGTCCCTATCGTACAGAGATTTCTCCGGATTCTCTGAGTCTTTTAATTATGTTATGTATCAAAGATGATGAGATGCCCAAACTCGTTGTTTTTATGTTTTTGCTCTATTTGCCTGCGTAGTCTATCACAGATTGGTGAACCCCCGATCTTAATTTCTGAAAGACTCATCTTCTCTGGGATGTTGCCAATGACCCTCATTAGTTGTGAGTTTCCACCAGGTATTTTTTGTGCATTACAAAATGTTTCCATTCTTTTGTTGCCCCTACCCATGTCTTAGTTTCAACATTTTATATTTTGTCTTTGCACTATTTTCTATTGAATACAGCATTTAAATGATTTGCACATCATTGCATTCTGTTTTTCTTTACATCTTACACAGTGTTCCTTTACTTTTTTGGAAACAGGGTTGTAATTGAAAAAAACAATCTTTATTATAACAAAGGACTAAAATGTTTTTTTCCTCAGTCGGAAAAGGGTGGCCTGCTCACTTCAGGTTGGTGGAGAGTGCCTGCCTCAAGTGGAGGAGTTTAAGTATCTAGGGGTCTTGTTCACGAGTGAGGGAAGGATGGAACGGGAGATTGACAGACGGATCGGTGCAGCTTCTGCAGTAATGCGGTTGATGTATCGGTCTGTCGTGGTGAAGAAAGAGCTGAGCCGCAAGGCGAAGCTCTCGATTTACCGGTCAATCTACGTTCCTACTCTCACCTATGGTCATGAGCTTTGGGTCATGACCGAAAGGACAAGATCCCGGATACAGGCAGCCGAAATGAGCTTTCTCCGCAGGGTGGCTGGGCGTTCCCTTAGAGATAGGGTGAGAAGCTCGGTCACCCGGGAGGAGCTCAGAGTAGAGCCGCTGCTCCTCCACATCGAGAGGGGTCAGCTGAGGTGGCTTGGGCATCTGTTTCGGATGCCTCCGGAACGCCTTCCTGGGAAGGTGTTCCGGTCCCGTCCCACCGGGAGGAGACCCCGGGGAAGACCTAGGACACGCTGGAGGGACTATGTCTCCCGGCTGGCCTGGGAACGCCTCGGTGTCCCCCCGGAAGAGCTGGAGGAAGTGTCTGGGGAGAGGGAAGTCTGGGCATCCCTGCTTAGACTGCTGCCCCCGCGACCCGGCCCC
Source organism: Esox lucius (assembly GCF_011004845.1). Classification (NCBI taxonomy): domain Eukaryota; kingdom Metazoa; phylum Chordata; class Actinopteri; order Esociformes; family Esocidae; genus Esox; species Esox lucius. Next base: position 22,243,087 of record NC_047592.1, on the reverse strand, counting down.
GGATAAGCGGAAGAAGACTAAAATGTTTAACATTAAAACTTGTGAGAGGCAACTCAATACCTATTTGCGTATCAACTTGAACTTGCCCTTGACATAGTGGGCTGTAGCACGTCTAAGAGACTAGTGGCTAACTGACGTTTATAAAGGGATGTGACATGAACCTAGGACAGACGCATTTGTAAAGAGGGTGGAATGCCAGACACATTCACATTTCTTTACAACCAGAAATGTATTTATTTGGTTTACATGTTCAGACACAATGTAAAACTCAATACTTCACTTTGAATATTTTACTCAATACTTTTAGTTCAGAGGAGCTGCCACACACCCATACTGCCGCTGTCCTTGAATATATTCAAAGAGGACATGGTATCAACATTTGTGCAGGAGTTTTGAATGTAGGTCAAGACAAGGGGTCTCATGTATCAATCGTGCGTGTATCAATTTAGCAGTAAATGTATCAGTTTAGCAGTAAAACGACCACTCACCCACTATGTGACATAGTAACAAAAATAATGGACCAGTGAGGGGAGCAGAGGAGAAACACACATAGTGATGACATAATTGGGACCTGGTGTGCGTGAAGGTGGGAGAAAAGACCATGAATGAGTCCGGGGGGAGTTCGTGGAGTGACGGGAACTGGGAGTGCACGGCAAGATGGCGCTGATCCTCACCGTACCGTGACACTACCGATTATTTTTGACTATTTTATTTCAATATAAAACCAATAAATGTGCACTTGTGTTTTTCTGACTATTTCACATTATTACTCATGTAAGTGTCTCAATTTATTTTGGGGGAATACATCCTTCATGTAGCTGAGGGTCTGCAGAATCCCAGAATATAAAGCACTTCCTTCTACTATAAAGGAGGTCCATTTTAGAAGCCCAAATGTCAATATAGTGACAGGCGGATTTTAAAACCCTGGCTGTCAGAGGTTAATACATTTTAACTTGACGGGAATGTGTGAGTATCTCCACGCAGATTTCAACCCATGCGTATGTATAACCTAGCAGTTGAATTGGAGAAATACCATGACATTACGGAAAACTGGTAGAGGAATGTCAGCTGAAACACATGGGAACTATCTATAGAAATATGAATAGCCTACAGAAATGTGCAAACTGTTCCCTGCAACATCGTAGGCTTATGGGCTACGGATGTAGCAAGCGTCCAAAGCTTACAACTTGTAGCTGATCTAAAAACTATCAGAACTAATAGGTTGTAAAACATAGCCCTTTCAGTGGGCATATCCATACAGTTTGAAAACAAGACGAACAATAGCCCCATGTGCATGTAGCAACACATTCAACATTGCATATTTTACCATACACTACAATATGCCGATTTATTTAAAGAATGATCACTTTTACGACCTAGAGGTTCTTTGTGTTTTTGAATGAGCTACAGAGTTATCACACATGATGGATTACAATTTGTAATTTGAAAAAATTGACTATACATTTCAGAAATTACATTTATTTAAAATTCTCACTGAATGAAAATTAATAGAACTTAAATTAGGTATGCTTATTCACCATAAATCGAATAAAACAGCCAATAGGCCTACTCAAAATAAATGCTATAGGCTATTGCTATGCTGCTAAATTAAAAGTGCACTTCACTAAAATGGAACAATCTTTTTAACACAAGGTCTTTCCAAGAGTCATTGATCTTTAAAACTTCTGAAATACTTTTATATACTTTAATGGCAAAATTCTCTAGGCTACTATTTCTCTTAACAGATCTTGCGTTTGCAAGACTGCCTCGGCTGTCATGACCCGTTACAGTCCCAAAACCATACGGAACGCTGCCGCAGAGCCCCACAACCCCACCCTGGTATGCCACTGCAGAGTCTTGTTCTGTAGCCAAAATAACAGCTAAGTCCTAGGCCCACATGACTGGAAATGGGCTTGATCAATTCACTTTAAGTTTATGTCTGTATTGATATGTTTCTTGAATTTGAAGTTTACATTTTATGATTAGCCTAATGGAAAATGATCAGTTACTGCAACCATCCCACAGCGACATGTTGGTGTCCACATCTAGGACTTTTGCACTCAGATCTCCCCAATGATGCCAGCCATTTGCTAGTCAATGTGGAAAATATCTGTCCCACTTTTCCCACCTCCTGTAGCTTGGACACTGGTTAGGAGTGCAGCAAATTGCTTTCTCGCATCCACCTTGACTGATCTCTGACCACTTTTTTTTATTAACAACAGCCACGTCTTGCAATGCAGAATATTCATGTCTGCTTGTCGGGTTACTTGATACGATTCGAAAAAATTACACGTTTTTAGATTTGATATCAGATAGTTACCATTATGGGAAATATATTTTCTTGTACGTTTTTTCTCACCGGTCTCCACCTTGCTTCATGTATTGACTGAAATGAAATAGTCAATAGGGCTAATTTGGATACCTTATATGAGTAATTGTAGGAGTTCTTTGGGTGGAGACAGTAAGCTCATTCAGTTACGCTGAAGTATAGGATGGGTCTGATTTATCAACGGAAGCATGCATATGTGTTGCGTATACCAGTTTCATAAATCCCAATAATCTTGTGTACACACAACTTGTAGGATTTCCACATACACCAGAAACATACACAAGATTGATACATGAGGCCCCTGGGCCGGTTTTAGGCATAAGTGTCGCTTAGGGCCCCTGACAGCTAGGGGTCACCCTATGGACACATTTTGCTTATGGCCCCCAAAAGGCTAGAGCCAGCCTTGGTCAAGACACATCATAAACATATATATTTTCTGTTCCTGGGATAGAGTGCCAATGCATCACTCCCGAATGTAAGAACATAGCCAATATTCAAGAATGGAAAATTAGGAAATATTATTGCATGACAATAAAAGGTCACCTGTTGTCTCCACACTGTCCTATCCTCAAGAAGTCTGACAATGAAAAAAGGCCAATTGGGAATATCTCAGGGTGAAACAATTGTTTCCAGGTATCATAAAAAAATGGTCTGCTTGCAAAGGGACTGCTTAGCCTGAATTGTGGTCTCATACACACACAAAAGATATTTGGAAATATTTTAATAACTGAAATGTATCTATACCTAATATATTAGGACAATGTACTGTATTAATTAAATATAAATACAAAATATATGTACATTTTATGTAGCCCTTCTTTGTTTATACAGTATATGTAAATGTGTGACTTGTAGTTAGATGGATGTAAATAGCAAATATGTACATGCATGTACATATATCTTAATTAAATATTTTTATTCCAAGCAAGCACTTGGAATCTATGACAGTTATTTAAAAAATTAAATACACTCCCAGAAAAGTTGGCATTTTTTGGATATTTGAATATCTAAGAAATGTCCAGACCACTGGCAATCTACACAGGACAGGTTCCTCCATTAGTCCATGGCATTAGCTAACTGGATAACAGCTACAAGAGTAGCCTAGAGTAGCTAGTTAAAACAAAGTACAGGAGCCACTGACAAATGTGACTTCCCCACGCAGAAGCAATAGTGGAAACTGGTAAATGTGTACCAAAGATTGTCCTTCTGGATAAGGGGATTTATGTTGACTGGGATAGTTATATAGTACATATAAAAATGCTTTTGTTTATTATTAACAATTTCTCTGCAGTACTAATGTACGAGCTAGCCTTCGCGGTATGCTTACTCTGGCATGTAGCTGCTACTGTATGGTGCAAAATTATTTCAGGTGTTATTTTAGGTGAAAAGCTAATTGGAGCCACATTGTCATCCACACAGGGGCTAATTATATAAAGGCAACGAGAGGCCATGTTGCCCATGCAATAGGTTGTAGCATGCAGAACTGCTGGAAAAGTCCCATATGAGAAAATAACCCTGTTTCCCAGGTTCCCAAGAGGACATCTGTTGTTCCATCTGATTCAGAATGAAACCACTGAGCTAGACTAGAAGACATGCTCTCATGGACAGTGTCTAACCTGCACACTGCTGTGACATTCACCCCCAGCAGCTGATGTATGACCTGGTGCCTCGAAATAAACAGGGTGTCAATGTGTTTGCTAAGAAGCCACTTTATGGCAAAACAAAATGAGAGAGGCCAGCACAACCTCACAGCACAGGTCCTCATCCAAGTCTGCATCCAGAAACATCTACAACACTTTACAGTACCAGGATCCAACACAACATTGGTCTGTCACGCTTCAGTATTCAGGGACTTGTCCTCTCATGAGACTAACATTACTAAGGCCTGCCATTTAAATGCATGAAAAATTGTAGTATGAACACTATACTCAAAAAGATAGAAGTGTGAATGAAGATAGTTAACATAGTATTGAGTACATTTAGTGACTCTGAGCCTGTTGGTATGGAATCCCATGCTATGAAACAGATGCGTTTGATGGTAAGTGGATAAACCGTGCGTGGTTGGGGTTTCATCCTTGATAAGTCTTCAGGCCTTCACCAGGCACTGCTTCAAATAGATTTCCTGGATAGGAGGAAAATCTCCAAGTGAATGCTAAATAAATTCATACTTTACACATGATGTACACTTAAAAAAATTCTTCATGGGCTTAGAAAATATGACCCCAAAACATGATTTCAACAATATTGAAAATTAAAACTATTGAGCCACAATTACCTGCTACATTTGTCATATATCTGATAGGACATAATACTTTAATAAAATAGAAATGTGATTTAATTGAGTCAATTCTTTTTAATATTTTAAGTTCTCCCAATAAAGTGCAATGTGTTCTAAGAGGACTGTGGGTATTCCCACATTTGTAGATTTTAAGATGATTTTACAAATGTTGTAAAAGACAACTACATATATACTGTAGATATTACGAAGCTTGTAGCGTAATAAAAATAAATGGACCATAATGAGCGGATATCAAAACCCTCAGGAAAATGCTCAGTCAATGATAAGATCACTGATTTCCACCATTGGTATTTACACAGACAAAGGCAAAAATTATTGGGAGGGTAGGTTAGTGTGCACAAACATATTTGCTAAAGCTGGTCCAGTGTACTGGCATATTCCAATATGAAGGCAAAATCACAAGAGATCACTAACTAAATCATTAAGTTGGTCCACTTCGATAGAGGCTGACTGAAATGATACTCAACCCTTATTTCTTTAGTTTTTTCTGTATAATGTTGCCAATCAATGATCGACAACGACATAAAATAATTGTTTGCCTGACTGGTCCAGTGTACTGGTATTTGTGCTGCTAATATATAAAAAGCAATAAGGATTTCTTATTTTGTACTAATCAGCTGGCAAAGATGTTGGAATTTGTATTTACTGCCAGTCAGATTAAATGGGGTGTACTTTGCCCTCCAAAGGCATGCGAGGGCAAAGTACCCGGATGGGCTGCTCTCATGAATGACTAAGCTGCTCCCTGCACCAGAACTGTTTTTAAAGACAATTGTTTCTCTCTGATATATATTTCCACTCATAAGGGATAAAGGCATTCTTTCATTGTAAGCTCTCTTTTTTTATGTACTCCTGGATTATTTTAATGCCAAAATACTGAATGTCATGGATTGTGTTGCACAATTGATCAAAAATCCCTAGAAGATACAGTTCAACATCTTAAAGCTTCCACATGTTGTCTCGACACATTCTATAACAACGGACCTACAGCAAATTGTTAATAGATCTCTGCAATCCAGCATTTTCCCAATGTCTCTAAAAAGAGCTGCCATTAAGCCCCTATTAAAAAAAGAGAACACTGGATGTATCTATAATGAACAACTATAGACCTGTATCAAATCTCCCTTTTATAGCCAATATCATTGAGAAGGTTGTCTTCAATCAACTCAGCAATTTTGTGACCTCAAGCGGTCTCTTAGACAAATTTCAGTCAGGTTTCTGACCTCACCACAGTACTGAAATGGTCCTGATTAAAGTTTTTAATTATATACAGCTGAATACTGATTCCAATAAAATAAGAGTTCTGGTTCTATTAGATCTCTCCTGGACAGTCCTTAATTGGTTCAAATCTTATCTAGATGGCCAGAGTTACTTAGTCACCATTGGTAATCATGAATCTGATAGGGTGGCTATGACATGCAGAGGTCCACAGGGGTCAGTTCTCGGACCACTTCTGTGCAATCTCGATATGCTACCTCTGGGCCAAATTCTACAGAACAACAACATTAACTACCACAGCCATGCCGATGATACTGAAATATATATGTCTCTCGAACCGTATGACAACAGCTCAATAGACTCTGTGTCACTGTATAGAGCACATAAATACCTGGATGAACCAACATTGTCTACAATTAAACCAAGATAAAACCCAGATTGTGTTTGGCAACAAACATAAAAGAACAACTATTAGTAAAGAGCTGGATTATCTGACACTGAAATCCAGGGACCAAGTGTGTAATTGTCACAACAGGTGGTGTAGTGCAGTGTTGCTTAAACAAGGAACCAGGTGCAGGCAGGGGTAGTTGGTATGGATTCTTTAATTTTAAAAGAAATAAACAAAACACCGAGCACAAAAACACACAAAGCAAAGGGCTGACTAAAGCAGCAAAAAATGACAATATGAAATGGTACAAGTACTTACAATAACGGCCGGCCACACCCACCCACACACACACACACACACACACACACACACACACACACACACACACACACACACACACACACACACACACACACACACACACACACACACACACACACACACACACACACACACACACACACACACACACACACACACACACGACATCCAAACACGACAAGAACAATGATCCACAATGTGGGGAGCAGAGGGGAAACATATATACACATACAAATGATACAAATTGGGACCTGGTGTGGAAGATTGGAAACATGTGACAGTCCGGGATGTGTTTGTGAGGTATGGGAACTGAGAAACTATGGCACGGTGGCGCTGCTGCTCACCGCACCATGACAGTAATCTTGGTGTTCTGATAGACTCAGACCTCACATTTAACAGTCACATCAAAGCGTTCACCAAAACAACATTCTACCATCTTAAAAATATGTTTTAATGCTATTGCATTTTTATATTTTTTCTTTTTCTTTGTAAAGCACATTGAATTGCCTCTATGTATGAATTGCGCTACATAAATTAACTTGCTTGCTTGCTTTGTGGGTAGGACAGTGTGGGGATAACAGATTTCCTTTTGTTGTCTTATCACACAATCTCATTTCCTTATTTTTTATTGTTGGACTGTTGAATGTTGGCTATGTTCTTACATTTGCGTGTGATGCATAGGCACTCTATCCCAGGAACAGTGTGGAGTTTTGAGTTTTACATTTTATCTGAACATGTAAACCTAATGAATACATTTTTGGTAGTAAAGAAATTTGAATGTGTCTCTTTTGCTTGGAATGTCACCATGTTTACAAATGCTTCTGTCCTGTGTTCACATACATTTGTCCTGTGTTCACATACCTTTATCCTGTGTTTACATACCTTTGTCCTGTGTTCACATACCTTTGTCCTGTGTTCACACACCTTTGTCCTGTGTTCACATACCTTTGTCCTGTGTTCACATACCTTATAAACGTGAACTCGCCACATTCAATGATGAGATGTGGATGAGATGTGCTAGAGCCTGCAAAGTCATGGGCAAGTTCAAGATGATGTGCAAATAAGTAGTGTGTTGCCTCTCACAATCTTTTGTATTTTTTACTGTCAAATATTTTTGTCCTTCTGTATATAAGTGATTTAATGTTTTTTATATTACAGCAGTTTTTATCTCATTTGCGAGTCTCTCCAACCTGCTTTTTCAAAAGGGATAATCTGCTTTTGTGAACGTTCATAGTCTATGGGCAATGTTTTTAATTCAAGTGTGTGGATAATTTAGTTTTGTTAATTTTGTTAGGCCATTCTCTTCAGTGTTGTACAGTGAGGGAAAAAAGTATTTGATTCCCTGCTGATTTTGTACGTTTGCCCATTGGCAAAGAAATGATCAGGCTATAATTTTAATGGTAGGTTTATTTGAACAGTGAGAGACTGTTCAAATATCAAATATCAAAAATATCAAAAATGTTTTAAAATTATTTCCATTTTAATGACTGAAATAAGTATTTGATCCCCTCTCAATCAGAAAGATTTCTGGCTCCCAGGTGTCTTAAAGGGAGTGCTCCTAATCTCAGCTTGTTACCTTTATAAAAGACATCTGTCCACAGAAGCAATCAATCAATCAGATTCAAAACTCTCCAACATGGCCAAGACCAAAGAGCTGTCCGAGGATGTCAGGGACAAGATTGTAGACCTACACAAGGCTGGAATGGGCTACAAGACCATCGCCAAGCAGCTTGGTGAGAAGTTGACAACAGTTGGTGCGATTATTCGCAAATGGAAGAAACACAAAAGAACTGTCAATCTCCCTCGGTCTGGGGCTCCATGCAAGATCTCAAATCGTGGAGTTGAAATGATCATGAGAACGGTGAGGAATCAGTCCAGAACTACACGGGAGGCTCTTGTCTGTTGAGCTCAAGGCAGCTGGGACCATAGTCACCAAGAAAACGATTGGTAACACACTATACTGTGAAGGACTGAAATCCTGCAGCGCCTGCAAGGTCCCCCTGCTCAAGAAAGCACATGTACAGGCCCGTCTGAAGTTTGCCAATGAACATCTGAATGATTCAAAGGAGAACTGGGTTAAAGTATTGTGGTCAGATGAGACCAAAATTGAACTCTTTGGCATCAACTCAACTCGCTGTGATTGGAGGAGGAGGAATGCTGCCTATGACCCCAAGAACACCATCCCCACCGTCAAACACGGAGGTAGAAACATTTTGCTTTGGGGGTGTTTTTCTTCTAAGGGGACAGGACAACTTCACCCCATCAAAGGGACGATGGACGGGGCCATGTACCATCAAATCTTGGGTGAGAACCTCCTTCCCTCAGCCAGGGCATTGAAAATGGGTTGTGGATGGATATTCAAGCATGGCAATGACCCAAAACACACAGCCAAGGCAACAAAGGAGTGGCTCAACAAGAAGCACATTAAGGTCCTGGAGTTGCTTAGTCAGTCTCCAGACCTTAATCCCATAGAAAATCAGTGGAGGGAGCTGAAGGTTCGAGTTGCCAAACGTCAGCCTTGAAAGTTAATACAGGTAATAAGTGGAGAACAGGAGGGCTTCTTAAAGAAAAACTAACAGGTCTGTAAGAGCCGGAAGTCTTACTGGTTGGTAGGTGATCAAATACTTATGTCATGCAATAAAGTACAATGTGATTTTCTGTTTTATTTTCCGTCTCACAGTTGAAGTGTACCTATGATAAAAATTATAGACCTCTACATGCTTTGTATACTTGTTCTCCCCACTGTATATGGTGCGAAAAAATACTATCTTGGATGAAACAGCAGAGGAAAGAATAAAGGTAAATGTTGTATTCTTCATACTGACCATTTATTTTTCTGGAAATGTAAGAAGAGTTGAATATCTTCTCTTGTATATGTATTAGAAAGTATCCAGCAAGTATCTAAACTCTGGTTAATTCCCAAACCACCTTTCAATTATTTATAAACCCATTACAAATGTTTATTATTATACCGTGGTACCTTATATACACTAGCTTTGTTGTTGGATTCCCAGATTACAGACCATGAACTCTGAATAATCCCAGTACAGTCAAGGATTTTTGGTAACCTTTGATATGGGAAAAAATAACATGACACATTTTCTAAGAGAACAATGTTATCTCACAGGAATATATCATAATGATATAAATGATCTTTTTTTCTAGATTGTTTGCTTAAATGTTATGGCTAATGTTTAATCCTACACTGATATAAGAACATACTATTTTTGAACTCCAACACAGTTTACAGTAAAGTAGAAGCTGAATATATCATCCTGTAAAAGTTTAGGTTTGTAGAATGAGGGTAGTGGTTCTGACCCTGTTGATGCTGTTCCTGTCCGGGACTCTCAGTGAAGATGGTGGGGAAGACAACCGCTGTCAGACAGACATGTGTAACATTCTTAAGAGTTTGAAAGCCATAGAAGCCAGACTGAATGCTACAGAGAACCAGATGGAAGTAATGAGAAACATACAAGATGCTGTTGCTGTACTACAGAGAACTGATGAAGGTAATCAAAATCCAATATTTTTTTTGTTTTGTTAATGTAGTTATATGTGTAGAATGAGATTTAACTAACGACTAATAGTACTGATTACGTTTCTTTGAATGTAAGCTAAAATAACTCTGGCTACATACTCCGGCTGTACATTAAGCTAGCATTAATAGAAATATACACTATGCACTTAATTCATGGCAGTGCGGATTGAGACATGAAAGGATGGGTATAGTGTTTTCTTTTTACTGACATAATGACAAAAATATTGTGTTATTGTGTAAAATAATAGTGTGAAGTTAAATATGTAAAATATACACTAATGTCACAAGGGATTATTATATTTGCCATGGTTGTAATGAGTAGGGCAGGTTGTTTACGTGTTGTCCTGCCCTCTTGTGGTCCTTGTGTGATGTTGTCTTGTCCATACCCTAGTTAATTAGGTTGATGTCTAACACCGGTGCTTCACTCCCAGCTGTCTTGTGTTAGTCTCGTTATCTTTGTATTTAGTTGGCTCCCTTCGTGTGTGTTATGTGGATCATTATTTAATGTCACTGAGTTTGTTTGGGGAGTCGTTACTGTTATATTAACTATGTTGGATGTATAAGAAGCGGTGTTTTATTTCTATCAGTTAAAAGTTATAGTTTCTGTTTGTTGTTTCGTTGTTGTTTTTTTTGACAATGGTAGTGAATATTAGTAAGATGTTTGTATCTTGACAAAAAAAAGACCCTGAAATGAAAACCTTTTCTTCGTTGTTGTTTATTTATTAATTATAAATCATGTTTTCCAGAACAGGAAAGAAAGCTTCAAGTCTTTTCATTCTGGGCCAATGTCACACAGTTGAAATTAGAGCAAGAACAACACATGCTGGATGTACTGAAGCAACAGAATGAAGGTAGAACGTAAAACAGGCTTCAACGTGGGGAATGTATCAATTGAGCTCCAACTTACTAGCGCAGAATAGATGGCCAAATACATGTTTAGAAGCAGGGAAATCCCTTTGTGAATCCTTTGTAATCCAGCTTGATCTGCATCTGAAAAGACCCTGATTGTTTCTCCAAATGTTTCTCATAGACAAACCGAAGATTGCTCTAGCAGGGAATTGTCATATATCGGCCCCTGAGAAGGAGACCATCTTACCATTCAGCAATGTCTATACCAATGTTGGCAATGCCTACAACTCTGAATCAGGTAATGAGTTCAAAGACTATCAGTGTTGCCAAATGACTGTCTCCATCCTAATAACACCTCAGTTTTCAATGTACATCATGTAAGGATTGGCGAAAGGGAATTTCCATATATCAGCAATTTGCAAAATGTCACAAGCCTTAAATAGGATATCCATAGAAACCTTTATTTTCCATCTAATATGTAATTTAAGTGGCTTCATCTCGCCCCGGTCCTCTGATATAGGTGTCTTCAGCGCACCAGTGAGAGGAGTCTACTACTTCAGCTTCTTGTCATTTGCGTACAATGGGCACAACGCCTGCATAAGTCTGTTCAAGAATAGTGAGCGGATGTTGTCTGCATGTGATCATCATTCAGCAGCCGACAGCTCTGACAGCGCAGGCAACGGAAGGACACTGCATTTAGAACAAGGGGATCAAGTGTACATCACCCTGCATGCACGTTCCCACATATTTGCGGACAACCAAAACCGGAGCACATTTAGAGGGTTCCTGCTTTTTAGGACATGAGGATATATCCCATAAAAACACAGCTTGTGTCTCTAATGGCACACTGCTTAATGTAGTACACTACAATTGACCCACCTGGGACGGATTTTGTCTGAACAGTGATTTTCTTGAAAACTACAGTTGGTGAGTTCTGAAGAGAGGAAAAGGTTTTGGACACCTGAGGAATGTTCTCTAATGTCATACATAAATATGGTCATATCAATTGTGTATAATAAAACATGTGAATTTACCATTGAATATATACATTATTATTTTTCTTGCATAAATTAGTAATAATCCCTTTGAGACTTAATGTAGTTTAAACAAATCAGTCACAGAAAAAACACCTGACACCATTGATTATTAGCACAGATAGAAACCTGACACAAATACTTTCAGAAAATATTTTTTCTGCTATCCCAGTATGGCACTTAATACAGTTGTGCTCAAAAGTTTGCATACCCATAGAGAATTGGTAATATATGTACCATTTGTAAAGAAGACATGAGTGAGCAGGCAAAACACAGCTTTTTTATCTTATGGGATTCATATTCAACTGTGTTATAACAGAATGGCAGAATCATAAAACATTACATGGCAACATTTTATTTTTACTGACCCATGTTCAAAAGTCTGCATACCCTTAGTTCTTAATACTGTGTATACTGTGTCTTGCATGAACCGCACATTTGAGATCTCCCCAGTGTGGCTCAGTAATATTACAGTCAGGAGACTGTGATGCCTACCTTTTTCTGCTGTAACCACTGGAGGGTCAATGTGGCCTTGTGCTTAGGGTCACTGATGTGCTGGAAAGTCCATGAGTGTCCCATGTGCAGCTTTCGTGCAGAAGAATGCAAATTGTCTGCCAGTATTTTCTGATAACATGCTGCATTCATCTTGCCATACATTTTCACAAGATTGCCTGTACCTTTAGAGCTCACACACCCCCAAAACATCACCATGCTTCACAGTGGGGATGGTATTCTGTTCACTATAGGCCTTGTTGACGCCTCCCCAAACATGGTTGTGACCATAAAGCTCTATTTTGGTCTCGTCGCTCCAAATTACAGTCTGTCAGAGGCTGTGAGGTGTGTCAAGGTGTTGTCAGGCTTTTTTGGGGCGTTGGCACAGTAAAGGCTTCTTTCTGGCAACCTGACCATGCAGTTCATTTTTGTTCAAGTATTGTCGTATTGTCAATGTCCTTGAAACAACCTCACCGTCTTTTCCAGAATAGCCTGTATTTCTCCTGAGGTTACCTGTGTTTTTTCTTTGTATCCCAAACAATCCTTCTGGCAGTTTTGGCTGAAATCTTTCTTGGACTACCAGACCTTGGCTTTGTATCAAGAGAACACTGAATTTTACACTTTTACACTTAATGAGTATTTGAACAGTACTGTCTGGCATTTACAATGCATTGAATATCTTTTTATATTATTTTCCATCTTTATAAAGTTCCATTACCTTGTTACACAGCTCTTTTGACAGTTCTTTTCTGATCCCCATGGCTCAGTATTTAACCTGCTCAGTACATCCACGTGAGAGCTAACAAAGTCACTGTTTATTTATACACAGACACTAATTGCAATTTAAAAAGCCACAGGTGTGGGAATGATAGTTACAAGGTAAACTATGAGACTAATCTACAGTAGCTTAGAGTATCATCAGTACTTATAGAACAAAGCTGTTTGGTGAGATACAGCAAAACTGTCTCATGTCAACACTACATGTTCCCTTCCTAATAGTTACCTGAGTGGGCAAATTGCCCCTCCTTCCAATAAGGGGCTAAAGGGGCTTTGTAAAAGACCCATTTAAGACAACTGGCCACATACCTACTGATAGATATTGGGCATGAAAAGTAGCTGAATTACACAATGTATGAGAGTATTAATGATCTCTGTACGAAGGACACTAGGTAGGAAATGTGATGACACATTTCTGATGGTTTCCACACATCCTGTCCATACCTCCTTGATAGGAGTTTTCCATCTAACTTTCATAGACCCTATGAATAGACCCATGGACCGTAGGTTGGCACATACCATTGTGAGGAAACCTGTCTTTACTTGATGATATGCATGTATTTTAGTTCTATTCTCTTGTTAGAAGAAGTGGTTCGTTATCTTGTGCTATATGAGGTACCATATCGCAAGCAGTTGGTATCTACTACTGAGGGGCCCCACACAACCTGATAAGCTGTGGAGCCAAGAAACTTAAGAGGGACACTATTAGGCCATGTAAGGTTAGGATGTAGAATACACATATGTGATTGGAAGACAGCTAGATATTGGTGGGGATGTGCTGGGGCATAAAATACTGTGTTCACTTTGTAATCATTGGAGAGAGAAAAATGAGAGAGATGGACACATTTACGAGTATGATTTGTTTCGTAGCTGTTTGATGTTCCATTTGGGTTTAATGGACATCTAAAGTCATAGACCCGCCCAGCTCAATTTCATTCGCTGATTTCGGCAATATTGTTTGAGATATCAACTTTCCTTAGATAACATTTAAAGATAATGGTTCAAAGGTCCTTCACACCAAACAGCATGCAAATCCGTTCAGCGGTCTCGGAGGAGATGTTGTTAACAAGTTTTTCACAGAAGTCAAAATGGAGGCCATATTGTTTGAGATATTAACTTTTCTTATATAACTTTTAAAGACAATGGTCCAGTGGTCCTTTTTACCAATTGTCAACCAAATCTGTTGAGTGGTTTCAGGGGATGTCGTTTATGTGTGTTTTTATTAACGGCAAAATCATGAGAAACATCGGTGATGTTTATAGCGCCCCCAAGAGGTATTTCTGTATGGGACTTTTTCTGTCCATTCTTGAGACACATATGTACTAGTATGTTTTGTTTCATAGCTGTTGGATTTTCCATTTGGGATTAATGAATGTGTAAAGTCATAGACCCGCCCAGCTAAATTTGATTAGCTGATTTTGGCCGTACTATTTAAGATATCAACTTTCCTTATATAACTATTAAAGATAATGGTTCAAAGGTCCTTCACACCAAACGGCATGCCAATCCGTTCAGCGGTCTCAGAGGAGATGTCGTTAACATGTTTTTCACCAAATTCAAAATGGAGGAAAATCCAAGGGGCGAATTTGAACGACCCCAGAGACGTTTTTGGTCAGCATGTGAAGGGGAATATCTGGAATTTGGTTGCATGTCTCTACAACATTCGGTTCATGAGATCTGAGCATCACTTTTTCCATTTTCGACTGAGTGCTACAGCGCCACCATGAGGAGTATGGGTACCATGATGGGTACTTCGTCTACAATCAGGCAAAGTTTGGAGCGTTTTGAGCCAGAGGGGACCGAGCTATGGAGCTCTGAAAATGGCCCTGGAGAATAATAATAATAATAATGAAACGTACAAACATAAAAGGGTTCCAGCAACTTCGTTGCTTGGCCCCCTAATAATAATAATAAAAGATCACAAGTCAACTTATTGGTGACTTAAGTGCAACTTGAGTCCAAGTCTGTAACTTGAGTCACCAACTCATGTGTGAACCTACTCTCATCTGTGCAGAGAACGGGGCGCCAATGGCGGACCTGCCAATTCTGGTGTTCTCTGGCGAACGCCAATCAAGTTGCATGGGCTGGGATGTGAGCACAAGGCCCACAAGAGGATGTTGGCCCTCATGCCACCCTCATGGGGTCTGTTACAAACAGTTTGGTCAGGAACATGCACACCAGTAGCCCGCTGGAAGTCATTATGTAGGGCTCTTACAGTGCTCCTCCTGTTTCTCTGTCTCACAAAAGAGCAGATACTGGTCCTGCTGCAGGGTTGATGCCCTGTGCAGCTTTCCTCGTGTAACGGCCCGTCTCCTGGTATCTCCTCCATGTTCTTGAGACTGTAGTGGGAAGCACAGCAAACCTTCTTAAGTCGGCATGTAAGGATGTGTCATCCTGGAGGAGCAGGACTACCTGAGCAACCTGAATGGGCTGCAGGAACCGCTACCAGTAGTGACAAGAACACTAGCAAAATACTAAACTAAAGAAGAATCAGTCAGGAAGGATAATGAGAGAGCAATTAGGGTTAGCCTTCCTGGATACTCCCCGTGGCATCAGTCCCATAGTAGAGAAACTCCCTAACTTTCTGCAGGAGAAATGGATATCTCAAGGCTCCAGTTTAAAATCCAACAATAATGGCTGGTTCCCCTCATTCAATTTCTTCATTGAATTTATCCACATGAGGCCCGTACCAGGAACAACAATATGTATGCAATGCTGGAAGACTAGAGCAACCGCTAGCAACATCTGAATTCTTTGCATTGTTCAACATCAACAGCGATTCATCTCAATTCTCACTAAGAATGTGTGCAGGACTTGTTGAAATGTCTGGCAGAAAAGCTGGAGGGTTCCGGATTAGGAAAAAGAGTCAGCCTCACTCTTCCACCACTCATCGAGGGCAACCAGATACTTACCAATAGGTCTGAGATACCAACTCCAAATTTATCCTCACCTGAAGTCTGTGGTAAATTACATCCCTGAGCTTGATCCTAATGCCCAAATCCTTCTCTTATTTGGGAGAGACATTGTCAGAGTACACAAGGTGAGACAGCAGATTAATGGTCATCACAACACACCTTTCTCCTAGGGGTTGGACCTGGGCTGGGTTGTGGTTGGAGACGTATGTTTGAGGAAAGTTCACAAACCAAGTGTGAACACCTTCAACATGAATGTTGCAAAACATCTATCCTTCCTTCCTCCTACCTTGCGAGAGCTTGGTGGAACTGAAAGAGGTGTGTCTTAGCGGACAGCGACATGATAGTTCTTCCTTTAATATCGTTCAAGCATGGAAAGAGTTAAAAAACATGATCATGGAGTTTTCCAAAGAATAGAGAATGATCACAAACTCGCTCCATCCGACAAGGATACAGTCTTTTTAAGCGCCATGGGCTCAGAGGACTACAAATAAGAGAATAACAGCTGGGTTGTGTTATGGTAATTCCATCAATTAGAACTCTTAATGGAAGTAAGTACAGAGACACAATTCCCTTGGCATAATAAGCAGTTTATTACTTGCAAGGATAGCTTACAAAATAAACCAACCTGTGAGGAATCTCTGAAGAAAACACAGAACTGTCAGTATTTATAAAGTTCAAAGGGGTGTGGTAAGATACTGCACAGCTGTCAACAATACATAGGCTTTACCCAATGGGCGGGCTGTCCCCCCACCTTATCCCAAGGAACTACGGACACTGTAGGTAACCATTTCAACTCAGAATGGACACACACCATCTGGGCAATGAACAGATACACCTGATGGTTTACACAGATAGACAGATTGACGAAGGACCCAATGATCCTCTGATACCATTCAATGGTGACCATTAACAAATAACGGATCCTTCTCCTACATTCCTTCTCGTATCTAAACTTGGGGACTCAGTTCTTTTAACTAGTAACTCATTTACAGAATTAAGTATACATCAGTTCAAGAAATTCCATAACAGTTGCACCACTGCCCTTCAGGGTGCCAAGACAACCCCTCCCGAATAACTGAGGGCAGGCTCTCATTTGTCTCACCAGCCTGCAGCGTACCTTCAATAAGAAACCAGAAATGAAGCAACAGTGCATTCATGGGAAAGATCTTTGAGAATCACCACACAGAGTCAGCAACCTCCCAACTTTTGGAGCAAATCAGGGAGGTGTTCGATTCCATTGCACAGCAGCATGGGGTTGCCCTCAGCAATGTTCTACTCACCTTCCCAGATCTTAATAATGCCCTTTTGTGGGGTTTTCATCGGCTTCTGAAAAGAGCTAGTGCCAATCACAGCGGACATTCAGCAAATGTTCCACTGCTTTCTTGTGGATGGACTGTGGATTCATGTAAACAAAACATGGTGTACAAACACTAACCAATCTGGAATACCTGATGATTAGATGTAGGCCTTTTTACTTGCCTCTGGAGTTTACATCTATTGTTGTTATGGCAGTCTACTTACCCCTGGATGCTAATGCTAAGCTAGCAATGAAAGAACTACAGGCTGCCATTAGCAAACAGCAGACAGAACACCCAGTTGGTGTTTTGGTGATTGCAGGGGATTTCAATCATTCAAATCTTAAAACAGTTTTTCCCAAATTCCACCAAAATGTCTCCTGCTCCACCAGAGGAGACAATACATTAGACCATGTGTACACAAACATTTCGGAGGCTTACAAAGCCATTCCCCTCCCCCAACTGGGTCAGTCAGAGCACCTCTCATTGTTCCTTCTCCCCAAGTATTTATCCCTCATTAAACGGATGAAACCATCAGCGAGGTCAGTCAAAGAGTGGCCAGAGGGAGCAGACTAACTACTACAACACCAGTTTCAACACACAGACTGGAGACTGTTTGCCACTCAAGCCAGCCTTGACTCCCATACGGACATTTAAACGTGTTTCCTCCGTTCTGGATTACATCAACACCTGCACCAGTGATGTCACCACCCATAAACTAATAAAGACCTTCCCCAAATAATAAAGACCTTGGATGAGGTCTGGCAACTGCCAAAGGCACATGAAGTTGCATTCAGATCTGACGATGAGGAGGCCTACAGCTCATCCAGGGCCAACCTGAAAAAAGGCATCATAGATGGGTAAAAATTACCACAAACGCTTCAAGATCACAACCATTGTGCCAGTGCCAAAGCAGTCGACTGTGTCTAGCCTGAATGACTTTCAACTTGTCACACTCACCCCCACAATCATGAAGTGCTTTAAGAGATTAGTTCTGGCCCACCTTAGGTCCTGCCTCCCCCAACACTGGATCCCTACCGGTTTTCCTACCAGTCAACCAGGTCTACAGAGGAGGCTGAAGAAAAGCCCGCCGGTCCACCAAGATCCCTGTGAACTTTCACCACTGCACAATCGAGAGCATTCTGACAAACTGCACCCCAGCTGCTCCATAGCTGACCGGAAGGCCCTGCAACGAGTGATAAAAACCGGCCAGCACATCACTGGTGCCCACCCTCTGTGAACTCTGTGACCCATTTCTTACCATACCCCCCTCTCAGGGACTTTGTTGCATTACTCCCTTGTACTACACTACCTTGCAAAGCCTGATAATGGAAGTTTTTCAGTTATTAGATGTACATGTCTACCTCAGGAACCTCACCGCTGCTATCACTGCATTTTAGTTGCACACACACCTTGTACATTCAATTGCCTCTTATTTAGAACTATTGTGCTTGCATTTTTTCAGTTTTTACACACGTGTCTACCACAGGGACCTATGGCTACACATGCCACCTTACTACATCACTCCTTCATTTGCCTCATTTGCACAGCTAGAATGCCATTTAAAAATGTTCCCACTTGGAACATACACTATACCTAATACTTTAGCTATTTGCCTTATTGCACATTTAGCATTGACATTTGTACTGCATTTGCCTTCATAACACATCTACACATTCCACTTATAATATACATATACTTAATTCTTGTGAATATGAGTATTTTCTGCCCTCTTTTTGCACTTCTGGTTAGACACAAACTGCATTTTGTTGTACTGTAATTGTACTGTTCAATGACAATAAAGTTGAATCTAATCTAATCTACAAAAAGCACTTCTATGTGTATGCACACAGCACTGTACAGAAAATACACGAGTCGACCAAACCAGAGCGGTGGCATTATGTGTCAACAGAGCACGATTCAACTGATCATGTCTCTAGCCTATTAAATATCAGTTAGGGTTAGGTTAATTAATGCAGAAAAGTATAACACAATTGATTTGGCAGAAGATAAAACAAACCAAAAACATGTGTTTTTTGTAAAAGCATGTTTGAAGTGCAGTTGGGAAGGCCAAACATGGAGACACTTCCACTACATCCACTAGATGGCAGCAGAGTCTGGGTAAAATGTCAGGCCATAATGTTGCAAAATTCATTGAGCAACGGACTCAGGTCTAAAGCAAGGGTAAAGTGTGCTTTACACTTTTGCCACTTTTTGTTCCAAATTGGACACTTTGGACACATTATGATTTTTCACGTACATATCTACACAGAACATACAACAATGCAAAGGTGATTTAAAATAAGGGTTACACACTCCCAGGAATGTTATACATGATGGAAAATTAGCTTCCCTACATAAATGTACTAACTGGAGGCGCGACAAGAAGACAGATCCAATGCCTCCTACACATAGATAAACCTTTTATAATAAGGGCCAAGTTAGCAGACAACACTGATCTAACATCATATGTGCAAACACCACAGTCAACACACAAAGTGGAAGCAATACTATTTACACACCATTTACATTTACACTATTTACATTTAGATTGTTCCAATGATTCCAAGTCCCACAGCCATATCTTTCTGTACTGTCTTTTCTCAGAGGTAAGTTAACAGGAGTAGAAAGGAAAAGAGTAGAAGGGAATAGGAGAAAGAAGGCGGAGACTTATCGACTTCTGGGAAATCTCTGAAATGGCCAGCCAGGTGATGATGTCACAGTGGGGGTCAAGAGCCAGAGGGACCTCCTGAATCACTGTTGGGGAATGAGGCTCATTGTAAGTACAACATTTAACATCAGACCCAAAACTATCAACCCCGGTGCCTTACAAAATCTGCTGTGTGGTTGTTGACTTTACTCAAACACTTGTATAGCACTTAGTCACCATAATAGCTATTTGAAATTGTATACTGCAGTTAGAGTAATGAGATTCTAAGCATTCTTTACATATATTACATGCCTATAACAGAAAATAACACTTCACTCAGGTTTTGACATGTTTTGTTATCTGGCAAAAATGTCCTGGCGGCTGTACGCCCTGAACAAAGACTAGAGCAGTTCCTGCACCCCGCCTTAAATAAACAACATGGCTCTGTGGAACAAAATGTTTTCATAAACCGTATAAGGCCACTCAAGATGAGTACAATCCCTTCAAACTTGTCAGTCCAGAACATAACATTGAATTAAGGCCTGATGCATGTTATCACACGCAAATCCAAAAGGAAAACCTCACCGCTGCCCAGGTCCGAGTGCTTCTCTAACTGGACTTCTCTAATCAGAGCTGTGGCCTTCCTCATCCATATTGCTAGTTCATACAAGCTTGCAGACCGTTCCACAGATTGTAGTGGATGGGCCCAGTGCAACAGACATTGGACACAAGATGAACTGTCTCAAGCTGCGAAGGTCATCATATTTGCAGTCCAAAAAGAGGCCTTCCCAGCTGCAAAAAACCGTGCCCAAGAACAGCTGGGCTGGAATAAGGCTTGATTGGAATTGGTGGCAGTCTCAAGCATGCACCAATGGACTCTGGGGAGAAAAACCTGATGGTTCTGCCCAAACAAAGCCACATTTCCACATTGTTTGTCCACAATCATCATGAAAAGGTGAATCATCAAAGTCGTCACTTCACTGAAGGAGCACTCAGATCTTCTGGTCTTTGGATCAGCAGGAGCAAACGACTTGTCAGTTCAGATGTACATGAATGCATCAACTGCCGACAGCTCTGTGGCAAGATAGATGAGCAAAACATGGCAGACTTGCCACCAGAACACCTAAACACATCTCCCCCCTTTACCTACATGGGACTAGATGTGTTTGGACCTTGGTCAGTTGCCACATGACGGACGAGAGGTGGGTATGCTGAGAGCAAACGTACCTGCCTTAGTATCAGAGAGGTGCACATTGAGGTTATTGAGTCCATGGACACCACCAGCTGCATCAATGCACTTAAGGCACTTTTTTGCAATTCGTGGACCTGTGAATTACATAACATGAGATTGTGGAACAAACTTTGTTGGAGCCAGCAAGGAGCTCGGACTCAGCAAGCAACGACAGGATGCTAATGTTGTAGATACCTGAGTGACCATGGCTGTTCCTGGGAGTTCAACCCCCCTCATGCTTCGCACATGGGAGGCACCTGGGAATGGATGATTGGAGAAGCCCGCAGAATTCTTGACTGCATGCTACAACAAACACATACTCATCTTTCCCATGAAGTCTTGTGCATACTGAAGCCTCTGCCATCATTAATGCTAAACCCCTTGTCCCAGTTTCCACTGACGGTGATTCACCATTCCTCTTGACGTCTGCAACACTACTTACCCAAAAGGCTGGAACTCCTCCTCCACCATGTGAAATCACTGACAAAGACCTACGCCATAGGGCTTCAATCCTCTCATGGGGACGCCCCCAGCCATCTCACAGTTTAATTGTTGCCCTGAAATAGCTCACCTGAATCAAAACAGGTTAGGGCTTGTAAATTAGTTAAAAGGTTGATCCAGGAGTGCTAGCTCTGGGATACATCTAATAGATGGAATGGCTGGGGGGTCCCCAGGAGAGGGTTGGAGACCTATGACCTACACCAAAGCCATTGAAGGCAGGTGTATGTTTTTGCTAAACAGTTTTGAACCCGCTGGAAACGCCAGTACTTACCAACGCTTCAGAGTCATCACAAGTGGAATGAGTCGCTGTGATCTGCAGAAAGGTGACATGGTGCTGCTAAAAAACAGTCACACTACATGTAACAAGTGGCCTATGGCACTGATTACCTCTACCTTTCCAAGCCAGGATGGAAAGATGCAAAAGATCAAATAAAGGACCATGGCTCAAGGTACAATGACCTGCGTCATCGGTCAATGTTCTTTTCTCCAAAGGGGACTGAAAACTCTGTTTTGTTTATTGTAAATAATTGTTAGTGGCATCACAGATGCCAAGCAGGGAGAGTTCAGCCTTCCCGGCCTTATATTTCTTTTAGTTTATTTAGCACTGGTAGTGGCCACAATCAGTACTGCAACAGTAGGAAATGGGAAGTAGAAAGCACATTGTTTACATATTTCTTGATGGATGAATGTTTGCAGGCTGCAACAACATCTTTCATCCATCCTTTGATTTTCACTACCGTAAGCATCGCATGTAAGTTATCTTTGCATTATTTATATGGTCATTTGCCGTGTCAAACAATATTGTTGTAGATTGGCTGTTTATTGTTGTTTAATGTTCATTAATTAATCTACCTAGAATGTGAAAGGTTCAATTTGCTATGTACCAGTAGGATTTGCGTGGAGTTGATATTTGATCACCATAGGAGTTTGATTTTAGGATGATGATTATAAGCAACAATATTAGTTTTCCTTTCTTATTACATTTAGTGATTAATGCTGTGCATGTAATTATCATAACTCATTTTATATGTGTTTTCAATTTCAATTCTTTTCATGGTTTCATGCACTACAAGTAGCTACAATCAAACCAGAGCTTGTGCGCTATACATGTCTCTCATTTAATTAATTAATGGAATTTTGGTTAAGAAACACCATTAGGAGGACAGTATCATTCCCATGGGTAATACTGATATAAACATCACGCTGGCCTGATGTTTATATAACTCAATGGCATTTCCCAGTCATAATAAACATGAATAGTAGCAGAACCTCAACATGATTGAAGCTGTGTGTGGAATCACTTGGTAAAGGAAAAAAAATAAGTTGATAAGGGACAGCACACAAAATAATAACTTATTTGTAATTAAAAAATAATAATCTAAAGCTTTCATCATAATCTTTTTCTGTTTACCTTAATGTTATATGTGTTTTTTAAACAAATAACCACTCATTACTCAGCAATGTTTCCCCTAATGGTTTTGGTTACTGTGCACTGTTTGGTTTCCTGTGCGGAAATTGTGAAAGTTTTGTGCAGCTTTGGTTTGCAATTACAGTAAACGCGGTCCCACTTTCCAGTTAAGGCAGTACAATATTGTGCTTATTTAAACAAAATGAAGCCCATAAGAGTTCTCTACCAACAAAACTAGTGTACCTGATCATATATATTTGTTTATTTAGAAATAGCTTTTAATTTAATTGATGTAGCCTACAGTAATGTTTGAGTGGTGCTCAGTGCTGGCCTACATGCAATTAGTCTGACATGCATGACTTTGTACTTGGTCTGTAACACAGTTGCTCAAAACATGTGGTAAGACAGTCAACTTCCTTTTGAGGTATTTGCATTGATAGGTTCATTGTAAGATACATTTGACAAGCTGATGAAAAACATGAGAGGGTTTATTTAAATTTAGTTTGTTCACATTAGCTTATTGCTCTGGCTAATAATGGTCTAAAATACTGGAGGTTGCAGTGCGCTACTGAGGGAGGGATGATGGCATGTTCCCAAATGTCAGACTCATGGAGTATTTACTCATTGATAGTAAAACATGCAGGGGGGGTTTTGTTTAACAAACACTTTTGAACTGTTGATATTTGAAATTATGCTACAGCATGTAAACAGTTTAGTTACTGAGATGGCAAATGGTATATCTGCATATTGTCCTACTGTATCTCTGATTGGCTCTGACACACAGAACTGTATTGGGTCCAGGAATTAAGGTCTTTATCAGGAGCGAAACAAATAAACTAAACAAAAAACCTGTTTAAACTAATTTCAATTCCCTTCTTGTCTACTGTCCATCAAATGTAAAGTTTTGTTTTGCAGCATTTATTTGATTTGTTTCAAGGTCGAATTTTACAACAACGTTTTTTCCTTGAGTGACTACGTAATATCCACAGCACCAAACATGGTGGATCAACTAATGTTTAGTTTCACAACACAAGTACTTTTTGACAAACACACAAAGAATAAAAAGACACTGATTTTAAGGACAATATTTGGGAGAGCATAGCCATAGAACTCCAATGTGAAGATGGTGAGCTTGTGAATGGCAGCATAGATCTTTTAAGTCCTTCATGGTCTTTGTTTCTATGTTAGCTAGCTAATTTGAGCTAGTGGCTACGTAGGCAGCTATGTTAAATGTTGGTTTCTGTTGAAGTGTATGAATGTAGTGGAAGTGGAAGTATAAGGGTGCCTTGACTTTCCTTGAGAAATCAACAGCTTTCCGGAGGTATTGGTTATATTACACATAACAATAAAATAAAAGTACTAGACCAAATCAAGGTCACATTTTAAAATGTCCCATCAACAATAGGTCCATCTGCTTTTGAACAGGACCTGTAGTAACTTCAATCAGCAGGACAAGGATGAGGTGCTGGACAAGGATGAACGTCAGTTTGAGAAAGGGCCAGGGGACCAGTCAGGGCAGGGCCAGGGGACCAGTCAGGGCAGGGCAAGGGGACCAGTCAGGGCAGGGCCTGGGGACAAGTCATGGCAGGGCCTGGGGACCAGCCAGGGGACCAGTCAGGGCAGGGCCAGGGGACCAGTCAGGGCAGGGCCAGGGGACCAGTCAGGGCAGGGCAAGGGGACCAGTCAGGGCAGGGCCTGGGGACAAGTCATGGCAGGGCCTGGGGACCAGCCAGGGGACCAGTCAGGGCAGGGCCAGGGGACCAGTCAGGGCAGGGCAAGGGGACCAGTCAGGGCAGGGCCTGGGGACAAGTCATGGCAGGGCCTGGGGACCAGCCAGGGGACCAGTCAGGGCAGGGCCAGGGGACCAGTCAGGGCAGGGCCTGGGGACCAGCCAGGGGACCAGTCAGGGCAGGGCCTGGGGACCAGCCAGGGGACCAGTCAGGGCAGGGCCAGGGGACCAGTCAGGGCAGGGCCTGGGGACCAGCCAGGGGACCAGTCAGGGCAGGGCCAGGGGACCAGTCAGGGCAGGGCCAGGGGACCAGTCAGGGCAGGGCCAGGGGACCAGTCAGGGCAGGGCCAGGGGACCAGTCAGGGGGATGAGAGTGAGGGAGGGTTTGTGTCAGCTGTTGGGCAGCAGTCCACAGCCAAAGGAAACGGAAGGGAACACAGAGACCTGTCTGAGGATACCTGGAAAGGAAGGAGGCCAGAGAGCTTTAAAAGAGCCAGGAATAACTGTCAGGTTGATATCAGACAGTTTCTTGTGAGCTTAGCCCCATGTATTAGAAGGCTGTCCGTTGAAAGGCAGACTTGGGTAAAACTTACATTTCAGAAGTTTCTCCATGAGGCAGAGATTGGGGTGATGAATTCTCAGTCCTAAACAAGTCATTAGACCAGGTTACAAATACTATATAGCCTAACCCATGATGGCGAATCAGTCTACCTAATATTAATACTAATACTAATATTTTGTTCTGTTGGAAACATATCTATCACAGTTTTTACAAATAAACAATGCAAAAATTGCAAACTGACTTTTGCTTTACACATGTTTTATTGTCAATTGTCATTTATAAGGTTTTAGAAATGCATAGTTGTAAAAACAAAATACAAAAAGCTGTGAATTATATATATTTTTTTCAATTAATTGTACTAAAATGTAAGTATCAATCAATGTATTCATTACTTATAAAAACTTTTATTGAACACTATATTAGAATGATTTACAAGGAACAACTGAGAATTGGCCATCAGAAAGATAGACCTCTGCACACATGGTCAAACTGCCAAGGAACCTGTCGGACAGGTGGGACAAAATAGTTCTTCAAATGTATTTATAAAGCCCCTTTTTACATTAGCAGTTGTCACAAAGTGCTTTTACAAAACACCTGGCCTTAAACCCCAAGGAGCAAACAACAGTAGTGTTGAATTTCAAACTAGTTCTTAAAAGTATCCCACACCCTCAACATCTCTGCAGATGCCCTGTTTCCCCGAAGGCTTCTGATGGGGCTTAGTAAGCCCTCATCCTCAACTTCATCTCTGCTCATGTCCTCTTCCTCCTTGGTGATGAGCTTCTGGCCCCAAGTAGTGGCAGAGGATGCAACTGGCTTTGATGATCCTGTTAGGTGTGTCTGGACAGACCATGCGACGCTGGTACACTCTCCAGCGCTGCGTAGGAATGCCAAAGGCATTTTCTGATATGCGACGGGCTCTTTGCAGGCGGTCATTGAATATGCGCATATCTTCTGGGATGTGCCGTCCAAGATATGGCCAGAGTAGGTAAGGCTTCATGGGGAAGGCCTCCTCTCCTACCATCACAAATGGCTCTGGCCTCAACTTTGGTGCAGATGGGAGTGGAGATGGTGGTGGCACATTTAAATTCCACATCCGGTATATAGATACACAGGACCCACAGCAGACCACAACAAAGGAAGTGGTCTAGACTATGGTTGGTAGACATAACCCTCCTAGTCAGTTCCCAAGGGTAAAATGTACATAAACAACAGGCTGGCATTTCTCATTCAAATGAACATGAATATTAGCAAAACTTCTACGTACAGTGGGGAGAACAAGTATTTGATACACTGCCGATTTTGCAGGTTTTCCCACTTACAAAGCATGTAGAAGTCTGTAATTTTTATCATAGGTACTCTTCAACAAAAATCCAGAAAATCACATTGTATGATTTTAAAGTAATTAATTTGCATTTTATTGCATGACATAAGTATTTGATCACCTACCAACCAGTAAGAATTCCGGCTCTCACAGACCTGTTTTTTTTTTTTTTTACTGTGCTCAGCTTGGTAAAAAATATAAAAATTATAAACATATTGTTTTTCTGTGGCAGTGCTTTACATTTAGCATAAACATTTTAAACAAATATGACAATAAAAAACATTAAATAAAAAAATATTATATATATATAATTCTTTCAATACCGTATTAGTCTGAATTCCACATTTATGTCTCGATTCTGCAATTCTGTCCACTTTCAAAATGTTCTTAATTAGTGACGTATTGATGACACTTTTAGGTGTTGAAATGACATGACACTTTTGGGTATTGAAATACATACATATACATGCATGTATTTAGTTGTTAGCCCACTTGACTTAAAAGCCAGATATTATGTGTTTGAGATACAGCCTGCCAAATGTTTCATTTTTTAAATATATTTCCCAAATGTACTGTACAATATATTTAGTATGTATTTTCCATCCATCCATCCATCTTCTTCCGCTTCATCAGGGGGCGGGTCGCGGGGGCAGCAGTCTAAGCAGAGATGCCCAGACTTCCCTCTCCCCAGACACTTCCTCCAGCTCTTCCGGGGGACACCGAGGCGTTCCCAGGCCAGCCGGGAGACATAGTCCCTCCAGCGTGTCCTAGGTCTTCCCCGGGGTCTCCTACCGGTGGGACGGGACCGGAACACCTTCCCAGGAAGGCGTTCCGGAGGCATCCGAAACAGATGCCCAAGCCACCTCAGCTGACCCCTCTCGATGTGGAGGAGCAGCGGCTATACTCTGAGCTCCTCCCGGGTGACCGAGCTTCTCACCCTATCTCTAAGGGATTGCCCAGCCACCCTGCGGAGGAAGCTCATTTCGGCCGCCTGTATCCGGGATCTTGTCCTTTCGGTCATGCCCCAAAGCTCATGACCATAGGTGAGAGTAGGAACGTAGATTGACCGGTAAATCGAGAGCTTCGCCTTGAGGCTCAGCTCTTTCTTCACCACGACAGACCGATACATCGACCGCATTACTGCAGAAGCTGCACCGATCCATCTGTCAATCTCCCGTTCCATCCTTCCCTCACTTGTGAACAAGATCCCTAGATACTTAAACTCCTCCACTTGAGGCAAGCACTCTCCACCAACCTGAAGTGGGCAAGCCACCCTTTTCTGACTGAGGACCATGGCCTCGGATTTGGAGGTACTGGTTCTCATCCCCACCGCTTCACACTCGGCTGCAAACCGTCCCAGCGCATGCTGAAGGTCCTGGTTTGAAGGGGCCAACACGACAACATCATCCGCAAAGAGCAAAGACGAAATCGTGTGGTCCCCAAACCTGACACACTCCGGCCCCTGGCTGCGCCTAGAAATTCTGTCCATAAAAATTATGAACAGAACCGGTGACAAAGGGCAGAGTCCAACATGCACTGGGAACAAGTCTGACTTACTGCCGGCAATGCGGACCAAGCTCCTGCTTCGGTCGTATAGGGACCTGACAGCCCTTAGCAAAGGACCCAGGACCCCATATTCCCGAAGCACCCTCCACAGGACGCCGCGAGGGACACAGTCGAATGCAGAGACTTGAGGTACTCAGGGCGGATCTCATCCACCCCCGGTGCCTTTCCACCGAGGAGTTTCTTGACTACCTCTGTGACTTCAGCCCGGGTGATGGACGAGTCAACCTCTGAGCCCTCATCCTCTGCTTCCTCAATGGAAGACGTGACGGCGGGATTGAGGAGATCCTCGAAGTACTCCTTCCACCGCCCGACGACATCCCCAGTTGAGGTCAACAGCTGCCCACCTCTACTGTAAACAGCGTTGGTAGGGCACTGTTTCCCTCTCCTGAGGCGCCGGACGGTTTGCCAGAATCTCTTCGAGGCCAGCCGATAGTCTTTCTCCATGGCCTCACCGAACTCCTCCCAGACCCGAGTTTTTGCCTCCACAACCACCTGGGCTGTAGTCCGCTTGGCCTGTCGGTACCCGTCAGCTGCCTCAGGAGTCCCACAAGCCAACCAGGCCTGATAGGACTCCTTCTTCAGCTTGACGGCATCCCTTTCTTCCGGTGTCCACCACCGGGTTCGGGGATTGCCGCCTCGACAGGCACCGGAGACCTTGCGGCCACAGCTCCGAGCGGCCGCTTCGACAATGGCAGTGGAGAACATGGTCCACTCGGACTCAATATCTCCAGCCTCCCTCGGGATCCAGTCGAAGCTCTGCCGGAGGTGGGAGTTAAAGATCTCTCTGACAGGAGACTCGGCCAGACGTTCCCAGCAGACCCTTACAGTACGCTTGGGCATGCCGAGTCTGTCCAGCTTCCTCCCCCGCCATCGGATCCAACTCACCACCAGGTGGTGATCAGTTGACAGCCCCACCCCTCTCTTCACCCGAGTGTCCAAGACATACGGCCGCAGGTCAGATGAAACGACAACAAAGTTGATCATCGACCTGCGGCCTAGGGTGTCCTGGTGCCATGTGCACTGATGGACACCCTTATGCTTGAACATGGTGTTCGTTATGGACAAACTGTGACTAGCACAGAAGTCCAATAACTGAACACCGCTCGGGTTCAGA
Organism: Esox lucius; assembly: GCF_011004845.1. Lineage (NCBI taxonomy): Eukaryota > Metazoa > Chordata > Actinopteri > Esociformes > Esocidae > Esox > Esox lucius. The sequence goes on along the minus strand of NC_047592.1, from coordinate 22,213,553 downwards.
TCAGGGGGGCCATTCCTCCCAATCACACTCCTCCAGGTGTCACTGTCGTTGCCCACGTGGGCGTTGAAGTCCCCCAGTAGAACGATAGAGTCCCCAGTCGGAGCACTTTCCAGCACCCCTCCCAGAGACTCCAAGAAGGTCGGGTACTCTGCACTGCGGTTCGGCCCGTAGGCACAAACAACAGTGAGAGACCTATCCCCGACCCGTAGGCGCAGGGAAACGACCCTCACGTTCACCGGGGTAAACTCCAACACATGGCGGCAGAGCTGGGGAGCTATAAGCAAACCCACACCAGCCCGCCGCCTCTCACCATGGGCAACTCCAGAGTGGTGAAGAGTCCATCCTCTCTCAAAGAGTCCATCCTCTCTCAAGAGCCCAAGCCGTGCGTAGAGGTGATCCCGACTACCTCTAGTCGGAACCTCTCAACCTCACGCACGATCTGGTAGATGTTATCGGAGCATCAGGGCACATACTTTCAGACTCACAAACAGTTTTTTCCCCCAGGCCATAAGGCTTCTCAACCAGCAACATTGATCTATGCTCATATTGATCACATGATCACCTTAAATGTTCGGATGACTTTCTATACATATTCAATGTACATTAGCATATTTTAATGTACCGTTTATAGGCACTATAACATATATTTATATTAATAATATTTCTTTCATATTGCCCACATACCCCTTTTCAACACTCTTTTTAATTGCTGTTAGTTCACATTGTTATGTATACTTTCTATGTTTTTTCTTTCTATTTTACTTAATGCATACTACGTAGATGTCGAATACCATGTCAAAAGAATTTCACTGCTCAGAACAACACTATGTTATTTTGTGCATTTGACAATAAAAAGACTGACTTGACTTTCAATTCCTTACTTGAAAGCAGTGCCTTGGCTGAAGGGATTTTCCGCTATATTCCTTAAACCGGTCAGTTTTTTCTTAAATGCATGAGAACGCTGGAGTACTGGAAGTCAGATAATCACTTTCGCCTGTAACTTTTCAGACACTTGGGTATTTCAAGCCGATAGTCAAGAGTTAACTTTTACTCCTGTTTACAAAGTAGTGGATATACATCTGTTGTAATGAATGTGGTTTGTCCTATCCTGTTTGTCATTGTTTCAGTATTGATCTATGTTTTCTCAGGTGAGATAGACAAGTGGGTTTATCTAACTCAGCAGTGCCTTTGTGTGTGACAATTGGGCTCATACAGGTAGAAATCGTGTTTCCTGGGAATCAGGCAAGCTAAGGTAAGCGAAGGGCTACGTTTCATGCTGCATTTAAAAACAGCAATTTCACATTTCACAAAATGTTTCTAGATCCATTATAGTTGTTTAAATTGCTATTCATGTGTTGGCATGACACAAACACCCATTTTTATCATTAGATATATTATAGCCTAATGTATATAAAAATATTTGACAATTGAAATATCACATTGAAGTTTTAATATTAACATATTCCAGTGAAAAACAACAATGGGAAACAACCAGAGTCTCCTTGAGAAGAAAGGATACAATATACAGAACGAGATAGAGAATGGTGTCATTGCTACAGACAAAGATGGTGACGCATTTGTAATCAAAGAAATCAAACTTGAGGTGAGTGGGCACAGATATATATGAAATAAATATAAAATATATTACATTTAATATTATATATCATATATTATTACATACTTTTACATAATTTACTTGAAAGTGTATTGTGATTTAAAATGAACACTTCATAAAAATGAACACTTCATTTGGGGTTTGATTTGTAAAATATATTTATAAGCTGATAGAAGAGCAACTTTGACTGAAATAACCACTCGTTACAACCGAGGTATGCAGCAAAGCATTTGTGAAGCCACAACACGCACAACCTTAAGGCTTCCAGCAGGATAATGCACCATGTCACAAAGCTCGAATAATTTCAGATTGGTTTCTTGAACATGACAATGAGTTCACTGTACTGAAATGGCCCCCACAGTCACCAGATCTCAACCCAATAGAGCATACACTCACCTAAAGGATTATTAGGAACACCATACTAATACTGTGTTTGACCTCTCTTCGCCTTCAGAACTGCCTTAATTCTATGTGGCTTTGATTCAACAAGGTGCTGAAAGCATTCTTTAGAAATGTTGGCCCATATTGATAGGATAGCATCTTGCAGTTGATTGGTGGGATGCACATCCAGGGCACGAAGCTCCCGTTCCACCACATCCCAAAGATGCTCTATTGGGTTGAGATCTGGTGACTGTGGGGGCCATTTCAGTACAGTGAACTCCTTGTCATGTTCAAGAAACCAATTTGAAATGATTCGAGCTTTGTGACATGGTGCATTATCCTGCTGGAAGTAGCCATCAGAGGATGGGTACATGGTGGTCATAAAGGGATGGACATGGTCAGAAACAATGCTCAGGTAGGCCGTGGCATTTAAACCATGCCCAATTGGCACTAAGGGGCCTAAAGTGTGTCAAGAACACATCCCCCACACCATTACACCACCACCACCAGCCTGCACAGTGGTAACAAGGCATGATGGATCCATGTTCTCATTCTGTTTACGCTAAATTCTGACTCTACCATCTGAATGTCTCAACAGAAATCGAGACTCATAAGACCATGCAACATCTAACCCACGACCGTAGAGAGCGTTTTAGGTTGGTTAGAAATCCCTGATTTCCCCACCAGGTCCCAGACCTAGACAACGTATCCCTGACACGTTTTTGATCTAACCCACGACTACAGTTTCTTAGTGGTTTCCACACGACTCTCTACTTTTCTCTAAAAGATAACGAAAACTTTTACCGTTTCTCTGGCTCCTGGTGAGGTCTTGGTTCGACGGGATCCTTCACTGTCCCCCGGGACGGCCGCGGATCAACACCTAGGTGGTCCCCCTCCGTGAAGGTCGGCGGGGCTGTCGACACGTTTAATGACCTGTTGTTCCTCCGTCGCCCCGACGGGCAGGTATCGGATCCCGGGTTTCGGCACCAGTTAATGTTGGGTTCAGTTCACCAAACTTCTATATAGTCTATTTTGTCTAATGAGAAAGAACCACACCAAGAGTCAGAAAGACGTTTCAGAAGTCACTTCTGCAGAAGGGAGAGAGCCGTTGATCTCAACTGAGCCAGGAACGAGCCTGCCAGTAGGATTCAACTCAGCAACTCACACTTCTGCATGGGTGAACTCGTTTTTATTTAGAAGCACAGCGTTCAGTAGTCATAACACACATGTCCTTTTCCTCTTGGTTATCTCTAGTTGTTATTGCATACTGGAACATCTTGTTATTGCTCAAAGGTTGTACTGTCTCTGAGCGTTATAGGTAGGAAGCATGTGGTTTCATATCTGACAGTAATGAAAACCACATAACTGTTTCAATTGGAACATGTTATTCTAGGCTTTTAGATAGACTGGCGAAAGCTTTCACAATGATTGCGACAGACCCTATATGAAACATTAACTTCTTACAGTTTACAATCACAACTTGATTCCTTTTGATTTGTAAGGTTATCAATTACATACTCTTTAAAAAGGTGTCCAGTGAAAAGCTAATTGATATCAAATATACAGTGCTCAAAAGTTTGCATACCCTTGGAGAATTGGTAATATATTTACCATTTGTAAAGAAAACATTAGTGAGCAGGCAAAGCACGTCTTTTATTTATTTTGGTATTCACATTAATGTGTAGGTCATAATAGAATGACACAATCATAAAACAAAGCATGGCAACAAAGAACAAAATGAAGTGACCCTTGATCAAAAGTCTGCATACCATTGGTTCTTAATACTGACAGCGTCAATGACAGTGTGCAGTCTTTTGTAATAGTTGTCTATGAGGCCCCAAATTCTTGCAGGTGGTAGAGCTGTCCATTTGTCTTGGCAAAATGCCTCCAGGTCAAGTAAAGTCTTTGGTCGTGTCATGACATGTATGTTTGAGATCTCCCCAGAGTGGCTTGATGATATTAAGGTCAGGAGACTGAGAGACTGTCACAACTGATATCAGGACAATCTAAGACAGGCACTGTTTGAAACATTTTAAATATCTTACTAATTTATCATAGATCATAGCAAACGCTTTATGAATTGAATATATTACAGCATACGATAATAAGATAGAAGTGTTGTTTTTGTTCTCTACAGGAAAACAGGAAATAAGACTGTTAAGGGTAGAAATGATCTGATGAACTGCCTAAAAGAGCAGAGTTGTGGTTAAGGGTGATAAAACCTCACTTGTTTCTATTTTCATTGCTGTGTTTCCTGTTTTCCCCGTATGTTCTAGAGTAGATGAAGTGTAGAAAAAGGGCAGACAAAGGGCATCCTGCCCCAAGTGTCACATTATAACTGTTTCAGTGTACATGTAACCAATACGAAGGAAGAGAAATAGGACAGGGCGGGCTGAGGAAGTATTCAGAGTTGTTTACTGAGGGGTATAAAATGTATGTGTTTTTGACCCAGCAGACATCTGTAGATAAACTAGTCCATCCAGGAGAGGTGGACATCAGAGGTCCGAAATAGACTAAATAGCCAATTCTTAATAAATAAGCTAGGTCAACCCAGGAGTTGATTGCAGATGGTCCATATTTGACAATAAGAGGCCTAACATAAACTAAGTCCGCCCATGGAGAGGTGGAAGTTGTAGATCTGTATTATCTTGTGGACAGTCATTATTCTAGGAATTATTGGATGGTTAATCCATCAAGTAATACAGAAAGGAGATTCACAGTAAAATCTCCGGGAGAGGAGTCGAGTAAAGAGAGAGGAGACGAAGATTATATAGGTGAAAATAGGTGTTATTGATCCATAAAAAAGGAGGGAAAGTAGATATGGGTCAGTGTTGTGGTTCTAGTTTGAGTTGTGAGGAGACTAGAGAAGAGTCTCAGGAAACAAAGAGTGGAGAAGAAGATGAGACAGGAGATACGAGATACATGAGAGAAAATACTGTGTATCGCCCCTTTAGCATCAATGACAGCGTGCAGTCTTTTGTAATAGTTGTCTATGAGGCCCTGAATTGTTGCAGGTGGTGTAGCTGCCCATTCTTCTTGGCAAAATGCCCCCAGGTCATGCAAAGTCTTTGGACGTCTTGCATGAACTGCACGTTTGAGATCTCCCCAGAGTGGCTTGATGATATTAAGGTCAGGAGACTGTGATTGCCACTCCAGAACCTTCACCTTTTTCTGCTGTAACCACTAGAGCAGTGCTTCTCAATCTTTTCTCTATGACGTACCCCCTATCAAATTTTTTCCCAGCCAAGTACCCCCTGACCGGCCCCAACCATTTGAGATAGAAATAAAAGCTATGACTACGATATAGTGACGTGCCATTATTATGAGATTTATTAAACATTGTAAATGAAAAACATTTGCAATATTAAACATTTGCAATAATAGACATTTGCAATAATAAACATTTGCAATAATAGAAATTTGCAATAATAAACATTTTCAATAATAAAAATGTTGACTGGCCCCAAGCATGTTTGATAAAAGAAACCTATATAAATTATATATATATATATACAGTGTATATATATATATATATATATATATACAGTGTATATATATATACAGTGTATTATATATATACACTTACCTAAAGGATTATTAGGAACACTGGTTCAATTTCTCATTAATGCAATTATCTAATCAACCAATCACATGGCAGTTGCTTCAATGCATTTAGGGGTGTGGTCCTGGTCAAGAAAATCTCATGAACTCCAAACTGAATGTCAGAATAGGAAAGAAAGGTGATTTAAGCAATTTTGAGCGTGGCATGGTTGTTGGTGCCAGACGGGCCGGTCTGAGTATTTCACAATCTGCTCAGTTGCTGGAATTTTCACGCACAACCATTTCTAGGGTTTACAAAGAATGGTGTGAAAAGGGAAAAACATCAAGTATGCGGCAGTCCTGTGGGCGAAAATGCCTTGTTGATGCTAGAGGTCAGAGGAGAATGGGCTGACTGATTCAAGCTGATAGAAGAGCAACTTTGACTGAAATAACCACTTGTTACAACCGAGGTATGCAGCAAAGCATTTGTGAAGCCACAACACGCACAACCTTAAGGCTTCCAGCAGGATAATGCACCATGTCACAAAGCTTGAATAATTTCAGATTGGTTTCTTGAACATGACAATGAGTTCACTGTACTGAAATGGCCCCCACAGTCACCAGATCTCAACCCAATAGAGCATACACTCACCTAAAGGATTATTAGGAACACCATACTAATACTGTGTTTGACCTCTCTTCGCCTTCAGAACTGCCTTAATTCTATGTGGCTTTGATTCAACAAGGTGCTGAAAGCATTCTTTAGAAATGTTGGCCCATATTGATAGGATAGCATCTTGCAGTTGATTGGTGGGATGCACATCCAGGGCACGAAGCTCCCGTTCCACCACATCCCAAAGATGCTCTATTGGGTTGAGATCTGGTGACTGTGGTGGCCATTTCAGTACAGTGAACTCCTTGTCATGTTCAAGAAACCAATTTGAAATGATTCGAGCTTTGTGACATGGTGCATTATCCTGCTGGAAGTAGCCATCAGAGGATGGACATGGTCAGAAACAATGCTCAGGTAGGCCGTGGCATTTAAACCATGCCCAATTGGCACTAAGGGGCCTAAAGTGTGTCAAGAACACATCCCCCACACCATTACACCACCACCACCAGCCTGCACAGTGGTAACAAGGCATGATGGATCCATGTTCTCATTCTGTTTACGCCAAATTCTGACTCTACCATCTGAATGTCTCAACAGAAATCGAGACTCATAAGACCATGCAACATACTTCCAGTCTTCAACTGTCCAATTTTGGTGAGCTTGTGCAAATTGTAGCCTCTTTTTCCTATTTGTAGTGGAGATGAGTCGTACCCGGTGGTGTCTTCTGCTGTTGTAGCCCATCCGCCTCAAGGTTGTGCGTGTTGTGGCTTCACAAATGCTTTGCTGCATACCTCGGTTGTAACGAGTGGTTATTTCAGTCAAAGTTGCTCTTCTATCAGCTTGAATCAGTCGGCCCATTCTCCTCTGACCTCTAGCATCAACAAGGCATTTTCGCCCACAGGACTGCCGCATACTGGATGTTTTTCCCTTTTCACACCATTCTTTGTAAACTCTAGAAATGGTTGTGCGTGAAAATCCCAGTAACTGAGCAGATTGTGAAATACTCAGACCGGCCCGTCTGGCACCAACAACCATGCCACGCTCAAAATTGCTTAAATCACCTTTCTTTCCCATTCTGACATTCAGTTTGGAGTTCAGGAGATCGTCTTGACCAGGACCCCACCCCTAAATGCATTGAAGCAACTGCCATGTGATTAGTTGATTTGATAATTGCATTAATGAGAAATTGAACAGGTGTTCCTAATAATCCTTTAGGTGAGTGTATATGATGTGTATAACATTTTAGCTCAAAAACACTTACACAAAATATTTACAAAATTAGATTTTTGATAAATAATCATCTGTAATGTGGATATAATGACTAAGTGGGTAAAGGCAAATAATAGAACAGTTACAACAGTCTGGTAAGTTCAGAAAATGAAATCACTTTACTGTAATGCAGCCTTTAAAACCAGGAAAAGACAACACTATATCGCATATTACGATATTACGATATCCAAAATCTAAGTCGATATCTAGTCTCATATCACGATATCGATATAATATCGATATATTGCCCAGCTCTAGTTGCACTTATAATTCAGTGTGAAACATGTGCTTGTGCTTCACTGAGGATCTTGGTCATCCTCGGTGGCAGGGAGGACACAGCAGTGATCAGACTTTTTTCCAGGCCTAGTCTGTTTCTCTGCTTTGTTTTGATCACAGTCATTGCAGAGAATGAGGCCTCACACAAATATGTGGATCCAAAGGGCAGTATCTGCTGCAAAGCTTTTTCTCCCAGCTCAGAGTACTCCTTTTTTACACACACCCAAAACTGCGTTAGAGTGGAGTTTTCATATTTCATCCGTAGGCCATAGTCAGATGACACATCCAAGAGTTTTTCCTGGTGACAGAGAGGGAGCATGTTTCTGATTTCTTCTGACAAAATAATGGGTTTCTCACCCAACTGAGCTGTGCAGATTTCTCCTCCATGTCAGGAAAGTATGAGTTAAAACTCACAATCAGGTTGGCCAAATGTTCTTCTATGACAGACTTCACTGGTGCTCTGTTCACATCTTTCCTGGAGAGGAAAACATACACCTAAGAAAAGAAGGTGAGATCCCCCTGTACACATGCCCGTTTCCACAACTCTGCTTTCTTCAGAAAACCACCCACCTTGTCATAAAGGTTCAGAACGTGGGTGTCCTTGCCCTGCAGACACACATTTAGCTCATTCAATTTGCTGAATATATCTGCCAGATAGCACAGCTTTGCAAGCCAATCTTTATCTTCAAACAGGGTGGCATATGGAGATCTTTGCTCTGACAAAGAGGTGTGCACCTCCGCCCGTAGTTCCAACAGCCTGTTCAGTAACCTCCCTCGAGATAGCCAGCGCACTTCTGTGTGTAGCTGCAGTTGTATGTGTTCAGCACCCATGTCCTCACAAAGGCGGTGAAACAGTCGTGCATTGAGTGGCCTTGACTTAATGAAGTTAATCAATTTATTGCTGTCATTCAAAACGTCATGCAACACAGGACTTATATTTTTGGATGCCAGTGCTTCCCTGTGTATGACACAGTGATTCCACTGCACTTCTGGATGTTTATTTCTAATACGCGCCATGAGCCCTTTTACACAGCCTGTGATTGACGCAGCTCTGTCAGTGCAGACACTCATGCAGTTTTTCCAGTCCAGCTCGTTTTCAATGAAGAAATTATTCACAACATTAAAAAGGTCCTCTCCTGTTGTTTTCCCCTCTAAGCTCTTGCAGATAAGTACATTTTCATAAATGTCGTTGATATCCACATACCTCACAAAAGCAATGAGTTGTGCCTTGCCACTGACATCGGTCGACTCATCAAGCTGTAGTGAAAATGTTTCGCCAAGTTTTCCCACAACTTGTTCAACAATATCCGCTCCCATTCTTTCTATTCTGCGGGAAACGGTGTCATTAGACAAAGGCACCGTTTTTAATTTATCCGCGGCATTTTGTCCAGCATTGTCTCAGCTAATACAACAGCGGCTGGGAGTAACAGGTCCTCAGCAATCGTGAACAGCTTTTTTGCTTTAGCCACGAGCAGTGACACCGCGTATGACGCCTGTAGCGCTTTGGCTGATGTTGTGGAGACTTTTCGCATTGTTTCCTGCGATGATCTAAACTCAGCAAGTTTTCTCTTGAAAAAGTCTGGTGGTTTTCCAACATGATACTGATGTTTGGTGCTGAGATAAATCTGGAGGTGCGCCGGTTTCATCGAGCTGTTAGCTAGTTTCTCCCCACAGAAAAAACACAATGCCTGGGGAGGGTTGCCGTTTGTTGCCGTGAATCCCATCAGAACATACCCCTCCTGATATTGACGGTATTTTGTTGGCTCCACTTTGGCTTTCTTTTTTTCTTCATCCTCCCTGTTCTCCGCTGTAGTATTACTACGTTTTAACCAGGATTTCATTTAAATGTCTGTTTGTTTCCAGTAGAGTAACTGGCTTCCCGCTAGGTGTGATTCAAATTCTTCTTCTCTGATTTAGGTAGTTTACAATCAAACATTTTATATAAAAATGTGGTTTACATAAACATTTTATTAAACCTATTTTTTATTAAACGTATGATATTTTTAGTAATCATGGATGATTTTGTATATATTTTAAATTAATTAATAATTTAAATGAATTAATCTATTTTTTTTTATGAATAATAATAATAATAATAATACATGGGATTTATATAGCGCTTTTCAATGACCCAAAGACGCTTTACAAAAACAAGCAAAACAAAGAACACTGAGAAATAAAATATACAACAACAAAGGGGCTATGGGAAGGCTTGTTTAAACAGAAATGGCTTAAGGCGGAGGCGGAAGGTGTTAAGAGAGTCAGAGTCAAGGATGGATTGTGGCAGTGAGTTCCAGAGCCGGGGAGCAACCCTGGAGAATGCCCTGTCACCAAAGCTCCGTAGCTTGGATCTGAGGATGATGAGGTGGCCTGCTGTACAAGAGCGGAGTGAGCGTGAAGGTTGATAGTGTTGAAGAAGGTCCGAGAGGTAGGGGGGAGCAAGTTTGTGGAGGGCTTTGTAAGTCAGGAGGAGTATTTTGTATTCAATGCGCTGTTTGACAGGGAGCCAGTGAAGCTCACAGAGGATGGGGGTGATGTGCTGCCAGGACTTTGAATGAGTAAGAAGCCTCGCAGCAGAGTTTTGAACCATTTGGAGCTTATGAGGTATGAGGAGTTGATGCCGGACAAGAGGGAGTTACAATAGTCAAGACGGGAGGAGATGAATGCATGAATCAGAGTTTCAGCTGCAGATGGGGGGAGGGAGGATTTGAGTTTTGCAATGTTACGAAGATGAAAGAAAGATGATTTGACAGTCTGTTTAATGTGTTGCTTGAAACATAGGGTGGAGTCAAGGATGACCCCAAGGTTGCGAGCACAGGGGGAAGGAGAAACTACAGTGTTGTCAATGGTGAGAGAGAATGTGCCAGTTTTACTAAGGGTGGATTTGGTGCCAATGAGAAGAAGTTCTGTTTTTTCACTGTTGAGTTTGAGGAAGTTGTGATGCATCCATATTTTTATTTCAGAGAGACATGATTCATAATGGGCCAGAGGTGGGTTGGTGAGAGATTTGGTGCTGAGATAAATCTGTGTGTCATCAGCGTAGCAGTGGAAATTAAGGTTGAAGTGGCGGAGGATCTGACCAAGGGGGAGGATGTAAATAATGAAGAGTAAGGGACCCAGAACAGAGCCCTGGGGGACCCCCTGCGTGACTGTAGATATTTCAGATTTTTGGTGACTGAGGGAGATGTAATGGGTTCGATTTGTGAGGTAGGTTTGCAGCCAGGAGAGTGCGGTTCCCTCAACACCCAGACCCCTGAGCCTGGTGAGGAGGATCTGGTGGCTCACGGTGTCAAATGCGGCACTCAGATCCAGGAGAATCAGGATGTTGAGGGAACCAGCATCAGCAGAGATGAGGAGGTCATTGACAACTTTGAGTAGTGCAGTCTCTGTGCTGTGGAGTGGGCGGAAACCAGACTGGAGGGGTTCAAACAGGTCATTGTGAAGCAGGTGTTGTTGGAGTTGAGAGGCAACCGTCCTTTCCAGGGTTTTGGCAAGGAAGGAGAGGTTGGATATCGGGCGGAAATTGTTCAGGATGGTGGTATCTAGTCCAGGCTTCTTTAAGATGGGAGTGACAGCAGCAGTTTTATAGATGGATGGGACAATGCCATGGGTGAGGGATAGGTTAATGATGCGTGTGATGTAGGGACAGAGTGCAGGCAGGCAGGCTTTAATGAGAGAGGCTGGAATGGGATCAAGGGAACAGGAAGTTGATTTGGACGAGAGTATAATTTTGGTGATATAGTCAGAGTCAATGGGGGAGAATGTATGAAGGTGAGTGCAAAGGACAGGCGGTGGACAGAGTGAGTAATCAGCGGTTGGAGAAAGGGAACAGGGAAACTGACCTAACAGTGATGCATTGATTTTTTTGATTTTGTCTTTGAAGAATGAAAGGAAAGTGCTGGCAGGGAGAGTATGTGAGGTATGGTTGTTATGGCGAGGCTGAAGTAGCTTGTTGACTGTTGAGAATAAGGTATGTGAGTTCATATTAGAGCTACTGATAATGTTGCAGAAGTAGGAGGACCGAGCAGTACTGAGGGCATCTCTGTATGTAGAGAAGTGATGTTTGTATGCTTCGGTGTGAATAGTGAGCCCCGTTGATCTAGCCAGGCGTTCCAGGCGTCTGCCAACCTGCTTCAGAGAACGGAGCTCAGGAGTAAACCAGGGAGATGAGGTGGTGAATGAAACATGCTTAGCTCTAAGTGGTGCCAGAGTGTTAAGGGAGGAAGAGAGAGCGCTGTTGAACTGATTTGCCAGATCATCAGGGTTGTTGGGAGCATGTTCCAGGGGTAGTGCAGAGCAAATGGCAGTGGAGAGATGGAGAGGGTCGACAGCTTTGATATTACGGAAGGAGATTAGACGCTTATCAGTGTTGTGGGGTATTTTGGAGGAGAAAGAAAAATGTAAAATCTTGTGATCAGACAGGGGGAAAACAGAAGGGGAAATATCTGAGAGGTTAAGGCCGACAGAGCAGACAAGGTCGAGTGTGTGGCCCTTAATGTGAGTGGGGAAATGGACGTGCTGGGTGATATTAAAACAGTCCAATACAGCAATAAAATCAGAGGCAAGTTTGGAGTTTGGTGTGTCAACATGAATATTCATATCACCGAGCAGGAGTAGGTGGGGTGAGGAAGGTGTAATGATTGTGAGTAGGTCTGCTAGATCAGATACAAATGATTTGTTGTGTTTTGGGGGACGATATATAAGAATGGTGGTCAGGGAGCATGATGCTTTGAAAGCAATGTATTCAAATGAGGAGAATGAGGTAAATGACAGTTCAGTTAATTTGTTAGTGGAATTGTATAATACAGCTAGGCCACCACCACGACCAGTGAGACGGGGGTGGCACAGATAATTGTAACCAGGGGGAGTAGCTAAATTGAGTGATAAAAAATCATCTGTCAGTTGCCAGGTTTCCGTGAGAAAAAGGAAGTCCAGTTTGTTATCCAGTATTAATTCATGTAGCAGTGGAGCTTTATTGTTAATAGAACGGGTGTTGAGGAGAGCAAGATTGGTAGTTCGACAGGGTGCAGTGGGGGTACAGATGGTCATAGGTTGGAGGGGGCGAAGAAAAAAATGATTTATAGTTCGATATGGAGGGTATCTAGGGGGACGGGACTGAGACCATATGGAGATTATGTTGCTATAGGTGTTAGAGTTGGTAGACCAGTTACGTCGGGAGCCTCGATGTTGATAGAGACGTCTACAGAAAATGCCAGACGCACGGGCACGCTGGGTTACAACAGGAGGAGGTGGGTAGTTGTTATTCAAAGCTAGTAGATCCAAACGGGAGTAGAATATTGTAGGAGGACGAATGTTGGGTGTGAGCCTTAATAATCCAGGGTACAATGTCAACAGCAGAAGTAGGTGGAGGTATGGTTGCTGATACATGGCAAAGATTATGGATCCAGTTGAGTTGACAGAACAATCACACGGAAACACAAGACAGACTATAAAACCAACCTAGCCAGTACCAGACCCTGGCTGCTAAAAGACCCCACAGCACACACAGCCCTCACCAGTAGACAACAGACAAAAAGACAGTGGTGACTTACTCAGAGTAAGTCGTCTGCTGGAGCCCAGGTCACAACAAACAGGTGAAGACCAGGATGACACAACGCAGGCCAAAGAGGGATATATGAACTGTAGAGCTAGCCAGCCAGCAATGTGGTAGTCTGGAGGAAAGTATGAGACAATCAAGTTTAAAACGTGTTTCAGGTGAAATCCGGTGTGATGTTGATTTTATCAAAATGCAGAGGTGTCCATTGAAGTGGAATAAAATCGGAAGTCCTTCAACACAGTTCAACGCGGTTGTAACATTAGCGTTTCGGCTACCCAGCTCACAAACCACGCCAAGATTAGCTACTAGCTTTATGATGTTAGTGATTTTCCAAAACGAGGCAGCCGACTGATGTCCAACTTCACATCCAGAATAGCCAGAGGGTAAAGACAATAACATAAAGCAAACCCATAAAAACAAAAGACAAACAATACGTTACAAGGACAGTTTCTAAGGAAAAGCGGCAATTCAGAAACAACACCAGCAGATACTCTCCCCGGAAGTCAAACGGACAAACGGACAAACGGACGAGGTGTCAACACACCCATCATCACCCATCATCACCCAATAATCTTTCTTCCCCCTACAGTACCGCAACGTACCCCTAGGGCTACACGTACCCCCATTTGAGAATCACTGCACTAGAGGGTCAACTTGGCCTTGTGCGTAGGGTCACTGTCGTCCTGGAAAGTCCAAGGGCGTCCTATTCACAGCTTTCGTGCAGAAGAATGCAAACTGTCTGCCAGTATTTTATGATAACATGCTGCATTCATCTTGCCATCAATTTTCACAAGATTCCCCCTGCCTTTAGAGCTCACACACCCCACATCAGTGAGCCACACCCGTGCTTCACAGTTGGAATGGTATTCTGTTCACTATAGGCCTTGTTGACCCCTCTCCAAACATAGTGCTTATGGTTTTGACCATAAAGCTCTATTTTGGTCTCTTCACTCCAAATTATAGTGTGCCAGAAACTGTGGGGCATATCAAGGTGTTGTCAGGCAAATTGTAATTGGGCTTTATTGTGGCATTGGCGCATTAAAGGATTCTTTCTGGCAACTCGTCCATGCAGGTCATTATTGTTAAGTATTATCGTATTTTGCTCCTTGAAACAACCACACTTTTTCCAGAGCAGCCTGCATTTCTCCTGAGGTTACCTGTGGGTTTTTCTTTTTATCCCAAACAATTCTTCTGGCAGTTTAGTCTGAAATCTTTCTTGGTCTACCTGACCTTGGCTTGGTATGCAGATTTATGAGCACAACTGTAACTTCCCATTGATTTAAAAGGAAACACAAATTTAAAAAAGGTCACATAAAAACCTCTATTACCTCTATTGCCCAGTATTTAGTATGTATTGTGTACTGTTTTTTTGCTTCACCAGACTGCTGATGCTCAAAACATACTCTCTAAGATGAGATCTCTCATGGAAATAAGTCACCCTCATATTGCAAGCTACAGAAACTCTTTTCAAGGTAATTAATATTCCTAAGTTATTTTTCCGTTTTGAGAAATAGTTTTATAGAGGCATTTAAAAACATAGTAATATTTTCACACAAACTATGTATTTTTACAGATGGTAATAGTTACTATGTAGTTATGGACCTTTGTGAGGGTGGAGATCTGTCACAGAAGATAAGAGAGAGAAGGAAGACTGGGACCCCTTTCTCAGAAGAACAGGTGTTTCAGTTTAATATCATATTAGTTAATTAGTTAACCACCCACAGGAGGGACCATAAGGGGCCGGTGCGGAGAGGATCGGGCGGCAGTCGAAGGCAGGGGCCTAGACAACCCGATCTCTGGACACGGAAACTAGCTCTAGGGACGTGGAATGTCACCTCGCTGGCGGGGAAGGAGCCTGAGTTAGTGCGTGAGGTTGAGAGGTTCCGATTAGAGGTAGTCGGGATCACCTCTACGCACGGCTTGGGCTCTGGAACCACACTCCTTGAGAGAGGATGGACTCTTCACCACTCTGGAGTTGCCCATGGTGTGAGAGGCGGCAGGCTGGTGTGGGTTTGCTTATAGCTCCCCAGCTCTGCCGCCATGTGTTGGAGTTTACCCCGGTAAACGAGAGGGTTGTTTCCCTGCGCCTATGGGTTAGGGATAGGTCTCTCACTGTTGTTTGTGCCTACGGGCCGAACGGCAGTGCAGAGTACCCGACCTTCTTGGAGTCTCTGGGAGGGGTGCTGGAAAGTGCTCCGACTGGGGACTCTATCGTTCTACTGGGGGACTTCAACGCCCACGTGGGCAACGACAGTGACACCTGGAGGGGTGTGATTGGGAGTAACGGCCCCCCTGATCTGAACCCGAGCGATGTTCAGTTTTTGGACTTCTGTGCTAGTCACAGTTTGTCCATAACGAACACCATGTTCAAGCATAAGGGTGTCCATCAGTGCACGTGGCACCAGGACACCCTAGGCCGCAGGTCGATGATCGACTTTGTTGTCGTTTCATCTGACCTGCGGCCGTATGTCTTGGACACTCGGGTGAAGAGAGGGGCGGGGCTGTCAACTGATCACCACCGGGTGGTGAGTTGGATCCGATGGCGGGGGAGGAAGCTGGACAGACTCGGCAGGCCCAAGTGTACTGTAAGGGTCTGCTGGGAACGTCTGGCCGAGTCTCCTGTCAGAGAGATTTTTAACTCCCACCTCCGGCAGAGCTTCGACTGGATCCCGAGGGAGGCCGGAGATATTGAGTCCGAGTGGACCATGTTCTCCACCGCCATTGTCGAAGCGGCCGCTCGGAGCTGTGGCCGTAAGGTCTCCGGTGCCTGTCGAGGCGGCAATCCTCTAACCCGGTGGTGGACACCGGAAGTAAGGGATGCTGTCAAGCTGAAAAAGGAGTCCTATCAGGCCTGGTTGGCTTGTGGGACTCCTGAGGCAGCTGACGGGTACCGACAGGCAAAGCGGACTGCAGCCCGGGTGGTTGTGGAGGCAAAAACTCGGGCCTGGGAGGAGTTTGGTGAGGCCATGGAGAAGGACTATCGGCTGGCCTTCAAGAGATTCTGGCAAACCGTCCGGTGCCTCAGGAGAGGGAAACAGTGCCCTACCAACGCTGTTTACAGTAGAGGTGGGCAGCTGTTGACCTCAACTGGGGATGTCGTCGGGCGGTGGAAGGAGTACTTCGAGGATCTCCTCAATCCCGCCGTCACGTCTTCCATTGAGGAAGCAGAGGATGAGGGCTCAGAGGTGGACTTGTCCATCACCCGGGCTGAAGTCACCGAGGTGGTTAAGAAACTCCTCGGTGGCAAGGCACCGGGGGTGGATGAGATCCGCCCTGAGTACCTCAAGTCTCTGGATGTTGTGGGGCTGTCTTGGCTGACACGCCTGTGCAACATGCCGTGGCAGTCAGGGACAGTGCCTCTGGGATGGCAGACCGGGGTGGTGGTCCCTCTTTTTAAGAAGGGGGACCGGAGGGTGTGTTCCAACTATATGGGGAACACACTTCTCAGCCTCCCCGGGAAAGTCTATGCCAGGGTTCTGGAGAGGAGAATACGGCCGATAGTAGAACCTCGGATTAAGGAGGAACAGTGTGGTTTTCGTCCAGGCCGTGGAACACTGGACCAGCTCTATACCCTCTACAGGGTGATGGAGGGTTCATAGGAGTTTGCCCAACCAATCCACATGTGTTTTGTGGATTTGGAGAAGGCATTCGACTGTGTCCCTCGCGGCATCCTGTGGAGGGTGCTTCTGGAATATGGGTCCTTTGCTAAGGGCTGTCAGGTCCGCATGGAGCTTGGTCCGCATTGCCGGCAGTAAGTCAGACTTGTTCCCTGTGCATGTTGGACTCCGGCAGGGCTGCCCTTTGTCACCGGTTCTGTTCGTAATTTTTATGGACAGAATTTCTAGGCGCAGCCAGGGGCCGGAGGGTGTCAGGTTTGGGGACCACACAATTTAGTCTGTGCTCTTTGCAGATGATGTTGTCGTGTTGGCCCCTTCAAGCCAGGAACTTCAGCATGCACTTGGACAGTTTGCAGCCGAGGTTGAAGCGGTGGGGATGAAAATCAGTACCTCCAAATCCGAGGCCATTGTCCTCAGTCGGAAAAGGGTGACTTGCCCACTTCAGGTTGGTGGAGAGTGCCTGCCTCAAGTGGAGGAGTTTAAGTATCTAGGGGTCCTGTTCACGAGTGAGGGAAGGATGGAACGGGAGATTGACAGACGGATCGGTGCAGCTTCTGCAGTAATGCGGTCGATGTATCGGTCTGTCGTGGTGAAGAAAGAGCTGAGCCGCAAGGCGAAGCTCTCGATTTACCGGTCAATCTACGTTCCTACTCTCACCTATGGTCATGAGCTTTGGGTCATGACCGAAAGGACAAGATCCCGGATACAGGCGGCCGAAATGAGCTTTCTCCGCAGGGTGGCTGGGCGATCCCTTAGAGATATGGTGAGAAGCTCGGTCACCCGGGAGGAGCTCAGAGTTGAGCCGCTGCTCCTCCACATCGAGAGGGGTCAGCTGAGGTGGCTTGGGCATCTGTTTCGGATGCCTCCGGAACGCCTTCCTGGGAAGGTGTTCCGGTCCCGTCCCACCGGGAGGAGACCCCGGGGAAGACCTAGGACACGCTGGAGGGACGCTCGGTGTCCCCCGGAAGAGCTGGAGGAAGTGTCTGGGGAGAGGGAAGTCTGGGCATCCCTGCTTAGACTGCTGCCCCCGCGACCCGGCCCCGGATAAGCGGAAGATGATGGATGAATGGATGGATCATATTAGTTTTGTTCCAAGCTGACTATTTTACATATGTTGTTTGGATAAAAGATCATCAACTGTGCAGTCCGGTATTACATTGGTTTATCATTGAAGATATGTTTACCTGACCAGGCTTTTTTGCAAATTAGGCAAGTTCTTCTGCAGCTAGTCAGCCTGGAACACAGCCATTTACATCATTGCATCCAAACTATGTTGCTCCATGTTAAACCAAAAATATTAACTGTATTTCATCCCAGATCATGGACTGGCTTGTTGAGATCTGCATGGCTCTGAAGTGTGTCCATGATAAGAATCTTCTTCACAGAGACCTGAGACCACAGGTAAACACTGGCCTTTCAAAAAGTGCGTATTTATGATATAGAAATTGGGGAACAAAACAGGAGAGTGTTTCTTCTATAACAGCAGTGGGCTGGATTCAGACCCATTCTGCATTGGGTCTAGTCCCCTGGACCATCCTAGGCCATCACACTGGTCTGTCATGTGGTTCTCAACACCCTGATTGGGGAACCCCAGGTTTCATTGAAATAGCACACCTGATTCAAATTGTCTACCATTCTGAATTTACAGCCTACAGTCAGCTGTATATTTATTTTCTTTGAATCCACTTATAGAAGGTAATCATGTAATACATTTAATGTCCCAGATACAGAATGGATGCATTGTCATCTTCTCAACAGGAGACACACTGGTCACTGTGGACCCTTTGGTTTTCTAGCTCTTTTACCCTTTGTCAAAGCAGCTCTGGTCAGGTTATGGTCTTAGCAGCACCAGTCTCACTGGGGACAACACTTACATTATTCACAAAACGGCCAAGAGTTCCCTAAAACTTCAAACAGCCAAGCCATCCCTGTCAGATTATGTGAAAAACTTGGGAATTCTAAAATAATTCTTATACTACATTCACTGTAATCCTGGTAAAATATTTTATTTTTTTACTCCGATTTCTTTATTTCTTAAATTGGTAGATGTGCCACACTTGTTTGTGCAGTTGGGTACTTCATCCTAATGTGATTCTGGAGAGATTTTCACCTGTAATATTGTATAGGACATATATATGTAGTGTTCACAAAACAGTTGTATGTGCTTCAATAGTTTCTTGTGGCTAAACATTATTTCACAGAGTGAACAATGCATTATGAAGCTCACAATCAAAGGCAGTTCTCTTCATTAAAACGCTTCTCTTACAATTTAAATGGACCAACATTAAATTAACGTGAGGTATTAAACATTGTGGTAACATCCAATAACTAAATCCATGTAACGATATATACATGATCAAATTGTAAATCACCCTCTGGATAGATCTGGGCCCTAGCTGTTTCCCAAAGCACTATGATCTTCATAAAATGCACTTATGTGCCTCGATATCTTCAATACGTTTCCGAAAGCATCATTACTTAAGTGGCACGTATAGGTGGCAAGTTCATTAACGAGTGTTCCGGACCACTCGTTTGTCCATCGTAAAAGGAACTTAAGTGTTTTTATGTCTTCCTTTAACATGAGGAGTGATCGCAAACAGATAATATTAAGGCAATAGAACGAACAAAAATTATCAAAACAGTTTGAATTTGATCAATTTATTTAGACAAATTCTATAATAAGTGCGTGAGTGGATGAAAATATAATTTAATGCAATTGGTCAACTGAGGATAAAGAAAAACGTATGTTAAACAAGTAAAAATTAAGAAAAAAATCTAAATTAACTGTTGACTAGTCTGAAACCCCGCATCGTACTGGTCCTGTCTTTGATGGGTGCTGGTGCATCTCTACCTCGTCAAGAAGAACACTGATTTCTTCAGCTCTGAATGCTTGTTTTCTTCTGCGTTCCATTTTTAATCCAAACAATTAGAATGGATTTTCCTACTATGCCTCATATTCCCATATAACCATTAATGTGTTAAATGCTGTAACAGGCTATAATATAGCTACCGGAGGAACCGGTTTGATGTGACGTGATCGATTTCCTAAAATATAATTTTGATTGGCTGAAGTCCGCACCATTGGTTGGATATAACGGTTTCCTCCACACTTCTTCGAGTTTAACATTTTCGTACTGACACCTAGTAGAATACATCGCCAACGATATTATATATGCTTTTGGTATGTAATCCAGCTGGCTACAGTCAGCTGTCTATTTTCTTTCTCCGAACATCAAACATGGGCTAAGAAAATTATGCCATGTTTGGTGTTTGGAATGGAATTTGGCCATGAATACATTTTAATTAATCATAATGTCCCATGTGTATTTTACACATAGTGCCTTCACTGTGCATGTCCTGACAACATAAGTGCACATAAATTGCAGTTATAATGGACAACGGCAGTATAGGCGGAAATCTGTCAATCAAATTTCAATCAAATCAATCAAATTTATTTATAAAGCCCTTTTTACAACAGCAGTTGTCACAAAGTGCTTTTACAGAGACACCCGGCCTTAAACCCCAAGGAGCAAACAACAGTAGGGTTGAATTTCAGTGGCTAGGAAAAACTCCCTAAGAAGGTTGAATTTTAGGAAGAAAACTAGAGAGGACCCAGGCTCAGAGGGGTGACCAGTCCTCTTCTGGCTGTGCCGGGTGAGATATTAAGAGTCCAATTGGACATTTCTCTGGGCTAAATCCAGAGTTTATTAGATTTTATACTAGGTCAGAAGTATGACCAGGTGGACAAGGACAGCAACGGGCCCCCCAAACCATAAATTTATTAATTTACTTTGAAGAGGTTAATATTAACTGTTTGCGATCACTCCACGCATGTTGAGGGAGCCGCTATTTCACAAGAACAGTGCCTGTTAGGATCGGTTAAAATGGACCAACGAGTGGTCCGGACCACCCCTCAATTATCGAGCGATGTTACGTGCCACTTAAGTAACGATGCTTTCGTGAAACGCACAGAAAAATTACGACGCATTTACGTGCATTTTACGATCATCTTAGTGCTTTGGGAAACCGGGCCCTGAGCTGTTGCATTTGTGTTCATTTCTAAATCACAACAAAAAAATTCTGTTAAGTTGGTGTTTCCAGAATGTTTTATTTAGTGTCAGTTTCAATATTTTCTGATTTTATTTAATTAAACAAATGTTTATTTCTGGTTAAATATTAAATTATAAATATTAAATTACAAAAAGTTATCTATTTATAGCAACTTATTATTGATTAGAAGGCTACAGGAATCTGCCCCCTTCCTCTGTGGCTTATTTCTAGGTGAAAATCAATATTGACATTATTTGAAGGAAAAGTTTTGGCAAGCCACGTGCACAGGCTGCTATAGTGTTTCCAGTTTAGCAACTGTATCAACAGTTTTGGACAGTTTTTTAGACCCCTCTGTCCTAGTGATTTTTGGTTGATTGAACTCTGGTACTCTGCTCAATCTCTACTGCCCCCCTAATACTCATCAACAATGTTGCGGGGGCAGCAGTCTAAGCAGGGATGCCCAGAAGCATATTTTGAAATGAAGCAGCGTGCTTGTGCACTGATAGGAAACTACATAAACGATAACCAATGAAACACAGACTAGATACAAATGTGCCACTGAATCACACAATTACAAGCCTACTAAAGTTAGTTGCAGGAAGACAAGCAATATCTACCATGGTATTAAAGATGAAGCCTGAGCAGATAGCTAGTTTGCTTTGTGTTATAAACCAAATGGTTTGGACTCAAAATTATGTTTGAAGTCTCTAATATATGAAACCTTATAGCAGAAAGATGACAAATAAGTAATTTTTACTTTGATAACCAGTTAGTACCAATAATGCCTCAATCAGGGTTTGTGGTATAATGTCAGTATAACATGGGTAAGGCCTGTGTCCAGGTGCAAGGTAATGGGGAACACTACTCTTGTATACGCTTGTATACTAATAGCACATACCATACAGTAAAGTAGTTCAGGAAAACAACCAATTGTTAATCCTATGGGAGTTTCTGAGGAGAGGTTTGTGAACCACTAATGACCAGAGGAATTGTGTTACATTTATTATGTAATTATCTAGAATACAGCCTTTTGGCAGGACAATGAACTGTATTATTTCATGTGATATAAAGTGTGACGTTCCATGTGGCTTTCAGTGAACAATCCATAGGTCTATTTCTTTTCATTCAACAGAATATCTTCCTCACTAAGTTTGGGACACTTTGTTTGGGAGATTTTGGAAGAGTCACTGAAAAGTGTGGTACTTTTTTGATAATAATAATTACATGTAAAATAAATTCCAGTACATCAGAGATGTATCCCGTTTGATGATTGACTGCTGTGTTTCTGTTCTACCAATGGTAGAAGACCTTCAGATAATGGAGAATTGGCCTATTTAGGTCCAGAGATTCTGAAAGGTGGAACTTATAACAACAAAAGGTAATTTCAAAATGTTTCCAAACAAATTATATCAATAGCAAAATGGAGGCATGTGATAAAATATGTTTGGCCTGAAGAAAAGATAACTCACACTGAGGTCATGACCCCAAATTCAAGATCATCACAAAGCAAGGATCCAAACAGTCCTTGTATTATAAATAACTACTATTTTTTTATGAATAGTATTATTTACACATGATACTGTACATTGTGGTTTTGTTTCTCTTAAACATGACATATGACATCGGCAACAGGACAGAGGAAATGGTTACAAATTTCAGTGACAGGATGGCACAAAACCATTTATGTCTAACATCTTGCAAAAATCATCCAGTGCCCCCCATTTGGATGCCAAAATGTAGTTAACCTTCTCTTTTACCAAGAACCGATGGACATCGTGGTGCCCTGAGAAAAAGTAGGATTGTCCCAGTGAATAAAATATGTCATGTAAAATGTTTATATTAAATTGTGTATTTTAGCGTTGCCAGAACATTCTAACAACTTGTTTGATTCCACATATTTCTATCAAGCATAGAGTTGAACTTGCACTTCCATCCTCTCAGGCCCTGGGTACAATTTAGGCATTTCATATAATCACTGGCCATTAAAGAGAGTTTTGTAAAATCCCTTTCTCCATGCATTGCTATATTTGAAAAAGGTTGAGTTTAGCTAGCTAACACAAATGAAAACAACATAACCAGGAGATTTTATTTTGTGTCATTTCTTTCACAAGGTACACTCATTTGACACATGTGGGAACATGTCATACTCTTTAGCTAGAAAGCATCACATATTTGGCCTACACAATATAGTGTTATTTGCCCCTCTTTGCAGTGATATATGGTCCCTGGGGTGTGTGCTGTATGAGATGTGCATGCTTCAGTCTGCAGTAAGTTAGACTTCCATCTCAATGTTGGCCACTTGATAATAAAAAAAAGCTGTGTAATATTGACAGTTCTTTCTTTACAGTTCCATGCAGAGAGCACAGTCAACCTCATCCCTAAAATATTAGGTAGCTCTTACCCATCTCTCCCAGCGAGATTCCCACCTGAGCTCCGTGACCTGCTACGTGACATCTTCCAACAAGACACATCCAGAAGGCCTTCTGTTGATGAAATTCTTGCAAAACCCTTCATTATTTGTTTCCTCAGGGAAAAGGTTTGAAAAAAGACCATTTGTATGTTAATTTGTTTATTTATCTGTTCAATAAATAATTAATTGATTATACCAATTGATTAATCAGTCTGTAATAATTTGTTTACAGAATTGGAAAACAATGAAAGTACTCCAGACAAATGTGGACAAGCTGAAAGCGTTGGCAGACGGCTTGGAGCGTGTGCACCAGGGCACCACCATAGGCAGTCTGACAGGAGGTGTTATTGGGGCCGCTGGAGGAATCACCTCCATAGTGGGACTCATCCTAGCTCCCTTCACTCTGGGCGCCTCCCTAATCGTTACTGGGGTCGGTGTTGGGGTGGCTGTCGCTGGTGGAGCCACAGCCGGAGTATCAAACATAACCAACATGGTCAATCAGTCTACAGACCGAAAAGCCATCAAGAACATCATCAAGGAGTTCCAGGAGAAGATGACCTGTGTGGTGACATCTATCCAAGACATGGCTAGGGGGTTGGAGGCACTGAGGACAAGTGTCCACTTTGACGCAGAAAGTTACCAATCTACAAATGAGAATGCGTCAAGGGCTAGTGCACGAGTTGTAAGGGGCCTAGGGGGCATTCCTGAGCTTGTCCGATTGGTCCAAGTGACCAACATCGGCAGGGTTGCAGCCCAAGCTGCCAGGGCAGTGCGTGTGGCAGAAGTGTTAACAGGAATATTCTCAGCCTTTTTTGTAGCGGTTGATGTTTTTTTCATCGCTGTGGATGCCAAAGAGATCCACAACATTCGACAAGTGAAGGCAAACAAGCAGTCTGGTGATACCTCAGAGGCTGAGGTTAAGTCAGAGACCATGAAGTTCATCCAGACAATCCGACAGACAGCTGATCAGCTGCAGGATAGCCTGGATGAACTGAATAGCGTAATTTCAGACCTGTAATAACTGAGTGTATAGTCAGTTGAAGTGATGCCAAAACAACAAATAGAGCAGATTTTATTCATTCAAGTCATCATCATCTTCCGCTTATCCGGGGCCAGGTCACGGGGGCAGCAGTCTAAGCAGAGATGCCCAGACTTCCCTGTCCCCAGACACTTCCTCCAACTCTTCCGGGGGACACCGAGGCGTTCCCAGGCCAGCTGGGAGACATAGTCCCTCCAGCGTGTCCTAGGTCTTCCCCGGGGTCTCCTCCCGGTGGGACGGGACCGGAACACCTTCCCAGGAAGGCGTTCCGGAGGCATACGAAACAGATGCCCAAGCCACCTCAGCTGACCCCTCTCGATGTGGAGGAGCAGCGGCTCTACTCTGAGCTCCTCCCGGGTGACCGAGCTTCTCACCCTATCTCTAAGGGATCGCCCAGCCACCCTGCGGAGAAAGCTCATTTCGGCCACCTGTATCCGGGATCTTGTCCTTTCGGTCATGCCCCAAAGCTCATGACCATAGGTGAGAGTAGGAACGTAGATTGACCGGTAAATCGAGAGCTTCGCCTTGCGGCTCAGCTCTTTCTTCACCACGACTGACCGATACAAGAAGCTGCACCGATCCATCTGTCAATCTCCCGTTCCCATCCTTCCCTCACTCGTGAACAAGACCCCTAGATACTTAAACTCCTCCACTTGAGGCAGGCACTCTCCATCAACCTGAAGTGGGCAAGTCACCCTTTTCCGATTGAGGACCATGGCCTCGAATTTGGAGGTACTGATTCTCATCCCCACTGCTACACACTCGGCTGCAAACCGTCCCAGTAAATGCTGAAGGTCCTGGTTTGAAGGGGCCAACACGACAACATCACCTGCAAAGAGCAGTGATGAAATCGTGTGGTCCCCAAACCTGACACCCTCCGGCCTCTGGCTGCGCCTAGAAATTCTGTCCATAAAAATTACGAACAGAACCGGTGACAAAGGGCAGCCCTGCCGGAGTCCAACATGCACTGGGAACAAGTCTGACTTACTGCCAGCAATGCGGACCAAGCTCCTGCTTCGGTCGTACAGGGACCTGACAGCCCTTAGCAAAGGACCCAGGACCCCATATTCCCGAAGCACTCTCCACAGGACGCCGCGAGGGACACAGTCGAATGCCTTCTCCAAATCCACAAAACACATGTGGATTGGTTGGGCAAACTCCCATGAACCCTCCAACACCCCATAGAGGGTATAGAGCTGGTCCAGTGTTCTACGGCCCAGACGAAAACCACACTGTTCCGCCTGAATCCGAGGTTCTATTATCGGCCGTATTCTCCTCTCCAGAACCCTGGCATTGACTTTCCTGGGGAGGCTGAAAAGTGTGATCCCCCTATAGTTGGAACACACCCTCCGGTCCCCCTTCTTAAAAAGAGGGACCACCACCCCGGTCTGCCATCCCAGAGGCACTGTCCCCGACCGCCACGCGATGTTGCACAGGCGTGTCAACCAAGACAGCCCCACAACATCCAGAGACTTGAGGTACTCAGGGCGGATCTCATCCACCCCCGGTGCCTTGCCACCGAGGAGTTTCTTGACTACCTCTGTGACTTCAGCCCGGGTGATGGACAAGTCCACCTCTGAGCCCTCATCCTCTGCTTCCTCAATGGAAGACGTGACGGCGGGATTGAGGAGATCCTCGAAGTACTCCTTCCACCGCCCGACGACATCCCCAGTTGAGGTCAACAGCTGCCCACGTTGGTAGGGCACTATTTCCCTCTCCTGAGGCGCCGGACGGTTTGCCAGAATCTCTTCGAGGCCAGCCGATAGTCCTTCTCCATGGCCTCAACGAACTCCTCCCAGGCCCGAGTTTTTGCCTTCACAACCACCCGGGCTGCAGTCCGCTTGGCCTGCCGGTACCCGTCAGCTGCCTCAGGAGTCCCACAAGCCAACCAGGCCTGATAGGACTCCTTCTTCAGCTTGACGGCATCCCTTACTTCCCGTGTCCACCACCGGGTTCAGGGATTGCCGCCTCGACAGGCACCGGAGACCTTACGGGCACAGCTCCGAGCTGCCACTTTGACAATGGCGGTGGAGAACATGGTCCACTCTGACTCAATATCGCCAGCCTCCCTCGGGATCCAGTCGAAGCTCTGCCGGAGGTGGGAGTTAAAGATCTCTCTGACAGGAGACTCGGCCAGATGTTCCCAGCAGACCCTTACAGTACGCTTGGGCCTGCCGAGCTCTTTACCCGAGTGTCCAAGATATACGGCCGCAGGTCAGATGAAATGACAACAGGTCGATCATCGACCTGCGGCCTAGGGTGTCCTGGTGCCACGTGCACTTATGCTTGAACATGGTGTTCGTTATGGACAAACTGTGACTAGCACAGAAGTCCAATAACTGAACACTGCTCAGGTTCAGATCAGGAGGGCCGTTCCTCCCAATCACGCCCCTCCAGGAGTCACTGTCGTTGCCCATGTGGGCGTTGAAGTTCCCCAGTAGAACAATAGAGTCCCCAATTGGAGCACTTTCCAGCACCCCTCCCAGAGACTCCAAGAAGGTTGGGTACTCTGCACTGCCGTTCGGCCCGTAGGCACAAACAACAGTGAGAGACCTATCCCCGACCCGTAGGCGCAGGGAAACGACCCTCTCGTTCACCGGGGTAAACTCCAACACATGGCGGCAGAGCTGGGGAGCTATAAGCAAACCCACACCAGCCCGCCACCTCTCACCAGGGGCAACTCCAGAGTGGTGAAGAGTCCATCCTCTCTCAAGGAGTGTGGTTCCAGAGCCCAAGCCGTGCGTAGAGGTGATCGCGACTACCTCTAGTCGGAACCTCTCAACCTCTCGCACGATCTCAGGCTCCTTCCCCGCCAGCGAGGTGACGTTCCACGTCCCTAGAGCTAGTTTCCGTGTCCAGTGATCGGGTTGTCTAGGCCCCCGCCTTCGACTGCCGCCCAATCCCCTCCGCACCGGCCCCTTATGGTCCCTCCTGTGGGTGGTGAGCCCACGGGATGGCGGTCCCACGTCGCTCCTTCGGGCTGAGCCCGGCCGGGCCCAATGTATTCATACTATTCAATTATATGACTAAAACAACATTGTATGTGCACAGGTTTTGAACCTTGTCTCTTCTCAGATGCGTCTAATAACTTCATTATTAGGTCATAGAAATCTAAGAATGTATCCCAGACAGGTCTACTATTGAGTACACATTAAAGCTTTAATTAAAAATTGTTCACAGAGATAATAAAGTAGTAAATCTACCTTTGGGCTATTTATTTAAAACATTAAACTGTGGAGTGTATTAGCAAATATTAATTAACCACAAATAAGATCCTCATTTGGATCACTCATAGTAACTCACCTTTGTAAAGAGAGGCTTATTACTGTAGTTACACATAACAGTTAACACTTGCAGGGAAAGGTGGGTGTGATTCACTGGGCCTGAGGCTTGGCAGGGCCCACTGATCTTAACAATGTCAATGTCATCTGTGAGGGGGCCTATGCTAGGTCCTGAGGATTCCTGGTGACTGCCACTAGCCCTCTGTTCTTCTCTCCCCTTGTGATA
Organism: Esox lucius; assembly: GCF_011004845.1. Lineage (NCBI taxonomy): Eukaryota > Metazoa > Chordata > Actinopteri > Esociformes > Esocidae > Esox > Esox lucius. Next base: position 22,185,679 of record NC_047592.1, on the reverse strand, counting down.
GGCTGTCTTCCCTCAACGCTATTTCTCTGTCTGTTCACTCGTTTTAGTTACAGCCTTTGCTGACTGACTAAACTGTAGCTTTGCTCGATAACTCCAGCTACCACTGACCTGACCACATACAGTACTAAGTTACTTATCTGGCTTCCACTCGAAGGTGACAGCTGAACTAACAACATATTGTACCAACTGTGTCAAAGTTTCCTGTTTACTCATATGCACACTAAAGTACACATGATATTTAACTTTTTTGGCGAATGTACACTCTTGACTATTGGTTCTCTACTTGCTTCTCTTGGTGCCACCTGCTGCCTAGACATCTCACGCCACTTCACCCTTTTACGCTCTGGCCTGCCTTGCGCCAAATGAATTGCTGTCCACAATTATCCTTCAGCATTCAATTGGCTCTTTCGACTGTTAAATATCATCATTTACAGGAGCTAGCTAGCTAACTGAATTTGGTATGCCAATTCTGATAAGTTTACATAATCAACGACGGTTAGCTTTCTCATTCATTGATTAAAAACATGCTAAATAAATGTAAGTATGTTCTCATGTTGCTTTCTGCAGTATTAATGCCGCATAGAAAGTGATTCTACCCTCCCTCGTATCGATTGTCATTTTTGTGGAGCAAGTATAATCTGAATTGCACCCCCCTCTCCCCTATCAGCTGAGGGCCCCCTAGAGGTCGGGGCCCAAATGGGGCAATACTGTTAAAATTATTTTGATGAAGATATCAATTTGCTTGCTGTTATTAGAGGAATTATTATGGACAATGACTATTTAAAATATCTGTCCACATCTTAATGGATTGGATTGCATTGCAGACGTTCTTATTTGTTACTAAAGTCAAATAAACTGGACAGGTTCCCAACCTCTAGGTAGCAGTCAGTTAGGGAAATCAACAGTTTACAGATGCCATAGAATGGGGGCTGTGATTCCAGGAACATGCAATTTGTTGTTTTTCCTAGAAATATGCAGCTAAATCAAATGATAAATACTCTTCATCAAGGTTGGAGAGACAGCTAGAGAGAGTTCTAAAAAAGTGGAGACAACATGTTTCATTCCACATCCTGTATATAGTTACGCAGGGCCCACAGACGACCAAACCAAAACGAAGTAGTTCACACTAATGATGGGCAGGCAACACTATTAGTCCATTCCCACGGGTAATATTGACATAAACAACAGGCTGGCCAAAACCCAACTCACTGGCATTTCCCAGTCATAATGAGCCCTCTGTTTTCGCCTTCGCCTAGTGCTATTCTTATATCGATTCCTGTGTTTTGACCATTGCCTGATTTGCTCCTTGACTCTGTCTCTAGCCTTGTGATTCTGCATTTGTGAGTGTCTCGTGATTTTGACCCTAGCCTGTACGACTATTCTGCGCTTTGCCCTACCCGGAGTCATTACATTGGTAAAGCCACATGTAATGACTTTACCCACTCATTACATGTGGCAAATAATATATCTGCATATTTCCCTACTGTAACTCTGATTGTCTCGAACACACACGTCTGTATTGGGTCCAAGAAGTAACAAATGAAAGGAAAAAACTACATAAAGTGTCTCAGTTAGGTGTTGGGCCACCAGCTGTAAGGACAGCTTTAATGAGCTTTGGCAAAGATTCAAATGATGTTTGGAACAAAATCACACACATTTGTTTTTCTATTATGGGGACCTGATACCTAACAAATAAAACTAAACTTATACCCTGAGCTGGAACTTTTGCCAGTGGGGACCTGCCAACATCTCTGAACATCTTTATATCCTGCACCATCAAAGAGTCATTGAGTAATTTGATGTTACACCTGAATATTCTGACAAAAGGGGTAGTAGCTTTGACACAATACACACAAATATATACATATACATACACACACTTACACACATTTCAAACAGCTTGCACACATTGTACTTAAATATGCATACACCCACACACACATTATTTTCACTGTAAATATATTTAGCATCTCCACAGGTTAAATAAAGACACGTAACTGTCTTACATGAAACGTGTCTGTGATTCTGTTTCATGCTCCTCTTTGTTTTTGCCAGACTGTGTAAGCGGAGCCGGCCAAGAAGCGCGAATGTCTCTTAGCTGAGTGGTTAGAGGCGCGGATTTCAATTTACATAGCATAGTTCACATTGCGTAGTGGTTAGCAAATGAACTGTCATTGTTTTCTAATAAAACAAACCAGCCATGGATTGATTGTAGTCATTGTTTTCATTATAGGTACTGTATAGCTATTATAGCTAATAGCAATTATATCTACAGCAATCTCTTTCTAATTTAATGTAATAAATGTAGTGTAGCGATCCTGTTATACCTGTTGTTGGTTTGGATGTTAACTAATGAAGGGACCTAGTAACGAGAACCATAGAGTTTCGATTAATTGATTTGACAGTGTAAGAAGTAAACAGACACATCTCTACACACGTATCTCGTTCACCCACACCCACTGTTTAAATAGCGTAGTGGTTAAAGACAGTCTATCACATCATAAACCAGGGATCGATCCGGAATAGCTTTTCTGTGTGACAGCGTCTCAGTACGGTTCGCTACTGAAATGATTGTCAACCTTCAATTTTCTGCCCTTCTCCAGAAGTGTGTACTACTTCCAATTCCCTTCATGAAAGCCTTGCCTTGGCTTTTGGGAATTTCCACTATATTCTTTTCACCGGTCTTTCATTTTTTAAATCCATGAAAGGGACTGTGCAAATGGTTTGTCCCTTCAAATCCCTTCTTGTGAAGAACTGGAAGGCAGCCAATGAGATGCGCCCATAAGTCAGCTGACACTTTACTATGTCAAGCTGATTTGAAGCTTTCACTTTCACTTCAGTGTAGCGTAGTGGATTTTTTTTAAACAGTTGTTGGTATGAATTTGGCTTACGCTCATCCTGTTTTTCATTGTTTTAATATTGATCCACCATTGCTCAGGTAAGATGGACAAGTGTGTTTGTCTAACTCAGGGTGTCTTTGTGTGTGATGATCAGGCTCATGCACGTAGAGATCCTGTTTCCTGGAAGTCAGGCAAGCAAGGGTAAGGTAAGTGCTACGTTTCATGAACTATGTTTAGACTACAATATTATGTATGCCTGCATTAAAAATATAGCATTTTTATATTTCACAAAATGTTTCTATTTCCATTTTAGTTGTTTCACTTGTTATTCATATCTTGACATGACACAAACACCCCTTTTTATCATTACAAATATTATAGCTTACAGTATGTACAAATATTTGACAGTTAAAAAAAAGTTTATATTAATAAATATATGTGGGCACTGGGAACCAATGCATTTATTTTGTTTCTTAAATGTTCTTTTTGTTTGTGTTTTGTTACTGAATTATCAGAGTAAAGAAGGCATAAAGATGGTCAGATCAAGGAGTGGAGTCATGTTAAGTGGCATATTTCAGGTTAAAACCATGCCTTTAGGTTCATTAAGTGGTTAATTAATATTTTATCTTTACTTTTACTTCATGAGGAACTTTCTAAAGTGTGCTCTCTAGGACTCAAAACTGCTATTACTTCTATTGCCCGGTATTTGGTATAAACAGCTCCGGAGACCACTGCACCTTTTTCTTTCCTTTCCAAAAAAGTCAAAAAGGAAGGTGTGGAGTGAGGAACAGAAGCGTGGTTTAGTGGTCTCTTAATTTTTTCCGGAGCTGTATTTTGTTCTGTAATTTTTGCTTCAACAGACATTAGATTTGAACACGGATGCTGAATACTCTGAGATGGGAACTCTACTGCAAATAAGTCACCCTCATATTGTAAGCTACATAAACTCTTTTCAAGGTAACTAGTATTTCTAGGTCATTTCTTTGTTTTAATAAATTATAAATAATAAATATTTTGGAGGGGTTTCCATAGACTAAATTATTATGTAATTTAAATTTAAAAACATAGTATTCTTTCCCCATGAACTATGTATTTTTGCAGATGGTAATAGTTACTATGTAGTTCTGGACCATTGTGAGGGTGGAGATCTCTCACAGAAGATAAGAGACAGGAAGGAGACTGGGATCCCTTTCTCAGAAGAACAGGTATTTCAAATTAAAAGCATATTAGTTGTGTTCCTGGCTGACTGTTTTACTGATGTTGTTTGCATAATAGGTTGCATTTCAAGTCATCAACTGTGCTGTCTGGTTTTACATTGGTTTATCACTGCTGATATGTTCATTTTACCTGGTGTTTTATTAAATATGACAAGTTCTTCTGCAGCTAGTCAGCCTGGAACACAGACATTTTCATTTATAACACTGCATCCAAACTATGTTACTCCATGTTAAACCAAAGTTATCAACTGTATTTCATCCCAGATCATGGACTGGCTTGTTGAGATCTGTATGGCCATTAAGTGTGTCCATGACAAGGGCCTACTTCACAGAGACCTGAGACCTCAGGTAAACACTGGCTTTTCAAAAAGTGTCTTTATGATATAGAAATTGGGGAACAAAACAGGAGAGGGTTTCTTCTGTAACAGCAGTGGGCTGGATTCAGACCCATTCTGCAGTGGGTCTAGTCCCCTGGACCATCGTAAGTCACCACATTGGTCTGTCACATGGTTCTCAACACTCTCATTGGGGACCTCCAGGTTTTCCATGTATTTGATCTATTCAAGAAATAGCACACCTCAAATGGTCCACTAATCATTATGCTTTTGATTACATGAATTGGAGCCCTGTGCTACAACAGAGATTAGCAGGGTAACTTTATTCACTCTGAGTTCAACAGAGGATAACTGTATGATAAAAGCGGCTTATAATTCTTACGTAGATAAATGTGTATCACAACATATTATTTAGAAGTACGGTGTCCTATGAAAGTACCCACAATGTTTGGCAAGAATTCCAAAATACTCTAAAAACCAAACTCTACAAGTAGAGTACAGAATACTTTTGCAAGGTATTATATTTACTTAAAATGGAATTGTCTTGAGATGTCTATACAGACATAATAATTGTAAGTATACTACTTTAAGCAATATTCTCAGAAATTTTATAAAAGAAGTGTAAAAGATATGTTATTTATTTGTCATGTCCGTGACCTGTGATTGCATTGGTTTATTGTACTCACATTCTACTGGACTCTACAAGACACAAAGTAGTAGGGGCAACAGGCAAGTTGTGACTACCGACATGTTTGATCATGAAAGAGTTTCTGATTTCTATGAGGGGCGGAGCGTTCTCTACATTCTGGATTTACTGGCAAAAGCCGGCTGTCCCATATATTTTTTTTTATCCACTTATAGAAGGCAATAATGTAATACATTTAATGCCCCAGATACAGAATGGATGCATTGTCATCTGCTCAATAGGAGACACACTGGTTTTCCAGCTCTGCCTCATCTATGTGGCTCATCCTGTAATGAAAATCAATATTCACTTTGTTTGAAAGAAACGTTTGGGAACGCCACATGCACAGGTTGATATTGTGTTAAGAGTTTAGCAACTGTTCCAACCGATTTGGCCAGTTTTGTTGACCCCTATATCCCAGAGATTTTTGGTTGACTGAACTTAGGTACTCTGCTCGATCTCTACTGACCCCCACCAACGAAAAGCATGCTTAGGAATGAAGTAGGGTGTATCGACGAGGGATAGAATCAGGACACAAGCGCAAGGAGAACAGAGGATTTCTAAATGGAAAATAAAAATATTTTTGCAATGCAAAATGCATGTAGAATGTATGATGAATATACAGTGGGGCAAAAAAGTATTTAGTCAGCCACCAATTGTGCAAGTTCTCCCACTTAAAAAGATGAGAGGCCTGTAATTTTCATCATAGGTACACTTCAATTATGAGAGACAAAATGAGAAATAAAAATCCAGAAGAATCCAACTTTTTTTTAATGAATTTATTGGTAAATTATGGTGGAAAATAAGTATTTGGTCAATAACAAAAGTTCATCTCAATACTTTGTTATATACCCTTTGTTGGCAATGACAGAGGTCAAACGTTTTCTGTAAGCCTTCACAAGGTTTTCACACACTGTTGCTGGTATTTTGGCCCATTCCTCCATGCAGATCTCCTCTAGAGCACAGACTTTCAACTCTCTCCAAATATTTTCTATGGGGTTGAGATCTGGTGACTGGCTAGGCCACTCCAGGACCTTGAAATGCTTCTTACGAAGCCACTCCTTCGTTGTCCGGGCGGAGTGTTTGGGATCATTGTCATACTGAAAGACCCAGCCACGTTTCATCTTCAATGCCCTTGCTGATGGAAGGAGGTTTTCACTCAAAATCTCACGATACATGGCCCCATTTATTCTTTCCTTTACACGGATCAGTCGTCCTGGTCCCTTTGCAGAAAAACAGCCCCAAAGCATGATGTTTCCACCCCCATGCTTCACAGTAGGTATGATGTTCTTTGGATGCAACTCAGCATTCTTTCTCCTCCAAACACAATGAGTTAAGTTTTTACCAAAGAGGTTTTTTTTGGTTTCATCTGACCATATGACATTCTCCCAATCCTCTTCTGGACCATCCAAATGCTCTCTAGCAAACCTCAGAAGGGCCGGGACATGTACTGGCTTAAGCAGGGGGACACGTCTGGCACTGCAGGATTTGAGTCCCTGGGGGCGTAGTGTGTTACTGATGATAGCCTTTGTTACTTTGGTCCCAGCTCTCTTCAGGTCATTCACTAGGTCCCTATGTGTGGTTCTGGGATTTTTGCTCAATATTCTTGTAAAAATTTTGACCCCACGGGGTGAGATCTTGCGTGGAGCCCCGGATTGAGGGAGATTATCAGTGGTCTTGTATGTCTTCCATTTTCTTATAATTGTTCCCACAGTTGATTTCTTCACACCAAGCTGCTTACCTATTGCAGATTCAGTCTTCCCAGCCAGGTGCAGGTCTACAATTTTGTTTCTGGTGTCTTTCTGGTGGACAGGTGTCTTTTATACTGATAATAAGTTCAAACAGGTGCCATTAATACAGGTAACGAGTGGAGGACAGAGGAGCCTCTTAAAGAAGAAGTTACAGGTCTGTGAGAGCCAGAAATCTTGCTTGTTGGTAGGTGACCAAATACTTATTTTACTGAGGAATTTACCAATAAATTCATAAAATATCCTACAATGTGATTTTCTGGATTTTCTTATTTTGTCTCTCATAGTTGAAGTGTACCTATGATTACAGGCCTCTCTCATCTTTTTAAGTGGGAGAACTTGCACAATTGGTGGCTAACTAAATACTTTTTTTCCCCACTGTATGTCGAATACATGTATAAAAAAAAAAGCATTTCTGGTGTGGAAATTTATTTCACCTTTTATTCTGAAATGTATTTAGAAATGTATACATATATTTAAATGTATTCAAATTACATTTTAGGTATCAAAATGTATTTCACCTTTTATTTCCGAAAAGTATATCGAAATGTATAAATACATTTCAATTATATTCAATTGTATTTCAAAACAATTAATGTTCACAGTACAAAATGATATTCATGTAAGACTTATATTTTTTCACTTTACTGTTTGAAGTAGTGGTTAGGACACTGAACATCATGGGTATGAGACACAGCCTGCCAAATGTTACATTTAAAAAAAAAAAAAATAAAAAAAAAAAAATATATATATATATATATATATTATTCTGCTCTTGCTTTAACAGGTTAGCGTAGCAGATAGCTAACATAAGATCCTTGAAATAAAGACCCAGGAAACCGGAGTAGAGAGAGGCCTTTAGTATCTTTTATCTGTAAAATTGTGAAAACATAATAATATGGCATTACAAACTGCCCATATATACATATACATGAATATGCAACTTCAGTCTAACATATAGCTATCCCCTAGGACAAATTAGCCATTATCATGACTAGTAAGCATTTAAGTTAACTTTAACATGGATCTCTATGGAGCAATGGCAATCGCGATTAGCATAACCATGGATCAAAACAGGAAAACCAACGGCAAGAGAGTAGGGACAACATTTAGAGAACTCAAATGCAATACAACTTTACACCACTAGATGTTTTTAATTCAACACAAAGTGGGGGCAGAACATATATATTTCTCAAATGTATCTCCATGTTGTGATGCATTTTGTAATATTATTGTAAATGTAATTTTTAAATGTAAATATGTTTTAAAAAACATTTAAAATGTATATACTTTCTATATGGGACATTTAATGACGAACCCAAAACATGACAAATAAGAAACTAAACGTCAGGAACAAACAGAACAACGTCACATCTGGGGAAACCAGTACAAAGACCAACAGGATATACTGTGGTAGCAGGAACTTAAATAGGTTCTGTGATCAGGGAAAACAGGTGAGTGCAATAATCAAAGAAAACAGGTGATGATGTGAGGGAGAGAGGGAATTGGATTCACGTGACATAGATGCTTGTGCATTGATAGGCACACAAAGGTACATCTGAAACTACATGAACGATAACCAATGAAAGACTGGACAAAAATGTGATGCTAAATCAAAAGAAGCCTAATAAAGTTAGTGGCAGGCAGACAAGCATTATATACCACCATATTAACGATGAAGCCTGAGCAGCCAGCTAGTTTGCTTTGTGTTATAAACTGCAGTGTTTGAACTCTGAATTACATTTAATTACATTCATGACACAGTAAAAAAAGTTATGTTTACTTTGATAACCAGTTGGTAGCAATAATGCCTCAATTGGTGTTTGTGTTATATCATAAATATAACGTGGCAACGCCTGTATCCATGTACAAGGTAATGGGGAAAACTACTCTTAACCCTTGTACATTGATAATAGCACATACCATATAGTTAACTAGTTCAGGATAACTGCCAATTGTTAATCCTACGGGGGCCTCTGAGGAGAGGTTTGTGAACCACTAATGACCTGGGGAATTGTGTTCCATCTCTTGTTTTAAAGAAAATGATCTAGAATACAGCCTCTAGACAGGACCATGAACTGTATTATTTGATACATTATTTATGAAGTATCAAGTTCTATGTTGTTTTCAGTAAACAATTAACATTTCTTTTTTTGACACCAGAATATCTTCCTCACAAAATTTGGGACACTCTGTTTGGGAAATTTTGGAAGAGTCACTGAAAAGTGTGGTACTTTTTTGATAATAATTACTTGTGAAAATATATACTATTGAGGCAGAGTTTAATTTGTTTGATTAATGAATGCTATGTTTCTGTTCTACCAATGCTTAAAGATCTTCAGAGAATGGAGTATTGGCCTACTTAGGTCCAGAGATTCTGAAAGGTGGAATATATAACACCAAAAGGTAATTTCAAAATGTTACATCAATGTTATATCAATAGCAGACATCAACCCTTTGATAAAAATATTTCATGCTGAGGTCATGGCCCAAAAAATAGTGTCCATGTTCAAGAGGATCCAACTGATTGATCCACACTGTCCTTGAAACATAAACAACTACTATTATTCTTTTTTATGAATTATATTATTTACCCATGATACATTGTGGTTTTGTTCCTCAATCAATCAATCAATCAAAATTTATTTATAAAGCGCTTTTTACAACAGCAGTTGTCACAAAGTGCTTTACAGAGACACCCGGCCTTAAACCCCAAGGAGCAAACAACAGTAGTGTTGAATTTCAGTGGCTAGGAAAAACTCCCTAAGAAGGTCGAATTTTAGGAAGAAACCTAGAGAGGACCCAGGCTCAGAGGGGTGACCAGTCCTCTTCTGGCTGTGCCGGGTGAGATATTAAGAGTCCAATTGGAATAATAAATAAATTTCTCTTGGCTAAATCCAGAGTATATTTGATTTTAGACTAGGTCAGAAGTATGACCAGGTGGACAAGGACAGGAACAGCAACGGTCCCCCCAAACCAGGTAATCCGCAGGTGTGGACCAGGACCTCATCTCCTTCTAAAATTTAAAATTGGAGGAAACTGAGAAAAGTTAGTAGTACATCCCTCATGTCCCCCAGCACAATAATATAGCAGCGTAACACCTTGGAAACTGAGACGGGGGGGTCCGGTGACACTGTGGCCCTACCCGGGGGAGGCCCCGGACAGGGCCCAACAGGCAGGAAATCAATCCAACCACATTGCCAGGCATCAACCAAAGGGACACCCACCAACCGCAACCCCCCTGAATGAGGGCCGAGTATTGCTAGTAGCGTACAGCCCAACTGCACAAGTGCGCAATAGAGAATCAACAACAAGCCAGTGACTCTTCCCCCGAAGGGCATTGGAGGGAGGGCATCCCAGTGGCGAGTTCCTCTTGAACTCACCATATGATGCAACCGACTGAAGTGGTGAAATGGCCGCAAATTGCACAGTGAGATAAAGGCACAGCTGATATCTAACATACATTTTCCGTAAGCATCTGTCAAAAATCATGCAGTTGGATGTTTTAAATGTTGTTAACCTTCTTTATGACCAAGAACTGATGGACATAGTGGTGCATTAAAAACAGTTTAGTAAAATCCCTATTTCCATCCATTGCTTTTTAGGAAAAGGTAGATTTAACTAACTAACCACAAATGAAAACAACATAAACATGAAATCCTTTTCCTGACAATTTTCTTTAGAATGTGTATGACTTGCGTAATTTCTTGCACAAGGAACACTAATTTGATGCATGCAACAGTCTGTACTGTCAGAAAACATCAAATATATGGCCTGCACAATATTGACATATTCACGTATTTGACCCTCTTTGCAGTGATATATGGTCCCTGGGATGTGTGCTGTATGAGTTGTGCATGCTTCAGTCTGCAGTAAGTTATACTTCCATCTCAATGTTGGTCACTTGGTAATGAAAAAAAGCTGTGTAATAGTAACTGTTTCTTCTTCACAGTTTACTGCAGAGAGCACAATCAACCTCATCCCCAAAATATTAGGTGGTCCTTACCCATCTCTCCCAGAAAGCTTCTCACCTGAGCTCTGTGAACTGCTGTTTGACATGTTCCAACAAGACCCATCCATTAGGCCTTCAATTGCAGAAATCCTGGCAAAACCCTTCATTATTAGTTTCCTTACAAAAAAGGTTTGCAATACGAGACAACATTACATTAAATATTTGTTCATACATAAATTCATAATTCACAAGACAAAATCAGTCTGAATTTATTTGTTTGTAGAGTGAGAAAACTGTGAAGGGAATGCAGGCAAATTTGGACAACCTGAGAGCGTTGGCAGATGGCTTGGAGCGTGTGCACCAGGGCACCACCATAGGCAGTCTGACAGGAGGTGTTATTGGGGCCGCTGGAGGAATCACCTCCATAGTGGGACTCATCCTAGCTCCCTTCACTCTGGGCGCCTCCCTGATCGTCACTGGGGTCGGTGTTGGGGTGGCTATCGCTGGTGGAGCCACAGCCGGAGTATCCAACATAACCAACATGGTCAATCAGTCTACAGACCGAAAAGCCATCAAGAACATAATCAAAGAGTTCCAGGAGAAGCTGAACTCTGTGGTGGTTTCTCTGAAAGACATTGCTGAGGGATTGGAGAGGCTGAGTGTGAGTGGCTCCTTTGACACAGAAAGTAACCAATCCACTGCTGCGAATCTGTCAAGGGCTGGAGCACGAGTTGGGAGGGGCCTAGGGGCCATTCCAGAGCTCATCCGATTGATCCAAGTGGCCAACATCGGCAAGGTTGCAGCCCAAACCGCCAGGGCCGTGCGTGTGGCAGAAGTGGCAACTGGAATATTCACTGTTTTTTTTATAGCAGTCGATGTGTTCTTCATCGCCATGGATGCCAAAGAGATCTACAACATCCGACAGGCAAAGGCAATCGAGCAGTCTGTTAATACCAGTCGTTTAGAAGTGATGGACACTGATTCAACCATGGAGCTGATCCATGAATGTGAAGAACCAGTTCCTGAACCCAAGCCTGAGGTCCAGTCAGAGACCATGAAGTTCATCCAGACTATCAGAGAGACTGCTAATCAGCTACAGGAGAGCCTGAATGAATTGAGTGATGTCCTTTCATTCATTCCGAAGATAGAAGACTCTTACTGGGACAACTGAGAGTTTACTTTGTCAAAGTGATTTTAAAATATGAAGAAACAAGACATAGAGATGTAATTAATCTCATTGTCTTTTCAGAGATCCATGTTTTTTCCCCAGACATCTCTACTGCTGAACTTTTTTTTTTTTGTGTTTGTATATTCAATTGTATGTATATATTATATTCTTACAAACAATGATGGCAGATGTATTACACAATTCCAAAATTATAGCAGTTAAATGTCTCTGCTTGCAAGTCTTAAAACTTGCAACGTTTCGATCAAAAGACCTACGTCAGAGGCATAAAACAACCGTGATGAACAAGGCATATATATATATATATATATATATATATATATATATATATGTGTCTTGATTGAGTGTGTGTATGTACAGTGGATCTAAAAAGTCTACACACCCCTGTTAAAATGCCTGGTTCTTGTGATGTCAAAGAATGAGACAAATCAAATCAGGGTAAATCATGTGAGAACTTTTTCAACCTTTAATGTGACCTATAATGTGAACAATTCAATTGAAAAACAAACTGAAATATTTGAGGGGGAAAAATAAAAAACTCACAATAACCTGTTTGCAAGTGTGCACCAAATCTGTCAGATCTCCTGTGCACAGCCCTCTTCAGATCACCCCACAGATGTTCAATTGGATTCAGGTCTGGGCTCTGGCTGGGCCATTCCAAAACATTTATCTTCTTCTGGTGAAGCCATGCTTTTGTGAATTTGGATATGAGCTTTGTGTCGTTGTCATGCTGAAAGGTGAATTTATCTTCAGTTTTCTAACAGGCGCCTAAAGGTTTTGGGCCAAAATTGCCTGGTATTTGGAACTGTTCATAATTCCCTCCACCCTGACTAAGGCCCCGGTTCCAGTTGAAGAAAAACAACCCCAAAGCATGATGCTGCCACCACCATGCTTCACTGTGGGTATGGTGTTCTTTGGGTGATGTGCAGTGTTGTTTTTGCACAAAACATCTTTTGGAATTATGGCCTAAAAACCTTGGTTTCATCAGACCATAACACATTTTCCCTCGTGCTTTTGGGGGACTTGATGTTTGTTTTTGCAAACTTCAACCAGACTTGGATGTTTTCTTTGTAAGAAAGCTTCCATCTTGCCACCCTACCCAATAGCCCATTCATATGAAGAATACAGGAGATTGTTGTCACATGTAGCACACAGCCAGTACTTGCCAGAAATGCCTGCAGTTCCTTTCATGTTGCTGTAGGCCTCTTGGAAGCCTCCCTGACCAGTTTTCTTCTCGTCTTTTCATCAATTTTGGAGGGACGTCCAGTTCTTGGTAATTTTCTCCACTTGATGATGACGGTCTTCACTGGAAATTATTTTATACCCTTCTCCTGACTGATATCTTTCAAAAATGAGATCCCTCAGATGCTTTGGAAGCTCTCAGTGGACCCTAGCTTTTGCTCTGAGGTGCAACTAAGAAACTTTTTGGAAAATACTACTAGAACAGCTGAACTTTATTTGTGATTAATCAGAGTGACTTTGAATGATAGCAGGTGTGTAATGACTTCTATTTAACATTCATTTTAATGTGACTGGTTATTTCTGAACACAGCCACATCCCCAATTATAAGAGGGTGTGCACACTTATGCAACCAGGTTATTGTAAAGTTTTACATGAAAAAAATTCCCCTCAAAGATTTCAGTTTGTTTTTCATTTGAATTCTTCACATTATAGGTCACATTAAAAGTGAAAAAAAATCTGACATGATTTTATCACAAACACCTAGGATTTTAACAGGGATGTGTAGATTTTTTATATCCACTGTATAAAAAGTCATAATCAATGTGTGTGTTTTAAAAATACAGAGCCATAAGCCTATAAATGTAATCAAAGTATTCAAAGTCATTAATTATTATGTAACCGAGAAAACTGATTTTAAACTCTTGATTGATATTGTAAGCATTTAAACTGATTTTAAACTCTTGTTTGATATTAAAAACTCTTGATTAATATTGTAAGCATGTAATCTGATTTTATACTCTTCATTGATATTGTAAACTTGATTAATATTGTGAATAAATTCTCCTCAAACTTTTCTATAAATGTCTGATGCATACTTTTGGAATAACCATAATAACGAGAATTAGGAGGATGGAGCAGCTAATGAAAAATATATATTTTAATCCCGCTCACCCTGGGTCTTTCGGGGGAAAGGGGCGACTTCGGAGAGGTGTTGCGCAAGAAACAGCAAGTAGTATAAATGACGGACCTGTAACTGATTGGCTGTCCGGTCAGGAAACGTATACTCTCCATAAGCCAGTGAGTTAAACATACCTGTGAAATCGGGTGTTTACCACTCAACGTTTATCCCAATTCCAGGCTGACTTGTGTGATATGCAAGCTTTTGCTGATAAAAATTATGGAAATCGCTACATGTTAACGGTAATAGATATTTTCTCAAAAGTAGCTTTTGTGAGAGTGTTAAAAAGAGCGGGGCTGAAGTGACTAGGGCTTTTGCATCTATTTTGAAAGAGAGTGGAATTCCCAAGAAAGTCCAAACAGACTCTGGAAAGGAGTTCTTTAATCGTACATAAAAAAAAAATATGAGCGACCACAGTATAGTCCATTTTGCTACGGGTTCAGATTTAAAAGCTTCAGTTATTGAACGTTATAACAGGACTTTGAAGGAAAGGATGTGGCGATATTTTAAGCGATTATGATGGAGAGTCTATCGAGGGTACCTTTTATAAACAAGAGCTTCAAAAAGTGAATATAACTAAAGACAAAGTTGTTCATGTAGATGAGATTTTGAAACGAAAAAAGGAGAAACACACATTTGTCAGGTGGAAAAACTGGCCGGAAAAGTTCAACAGTTGGGTCCTAGGGTCGGCGGTATTGAATGCAACAGGATAAGGATAAAATAACTACCGCTGATTTCAACAATCATGGAAACCTCAGGTTTTCATCTGACTCTGCCCAGCAATGCCTCAGCCGAAATATATCCAAACAACAAAAGTTCTAATTTCACAACAAATTTTGCCAAACCTATAGAGCTACAGGGGAGCTGGGAGGTAGGTCTTGTGGAGATTATATACCTGCATAGCTGGACAAATATCCTGAAAAATATCAGACTCAAAGCCGGTTACTATAAAAACATAGATGCGGTTGTCTATGGGATGAACAATGCCTTAAATGAGAAGATTAATAATGAGTTTTTAGGTTATGATAATATTCAAAAGCGAGTACAAATTGTGAGTGAGGAAACCCAGTCAGCTATCAAGACTAGAGGCAGTTTAGCCTACATTTTTGGGATGTGTTCTGACAGATTGTTGGAAACCAAATATAATTTGATCCCACTGCCTGTCGACGTACATGCAGGATTTTATAACGTTTGTGTACAGGGATATTATATCTTTTCAAAGGGTTGGAGACAGTTTTGTGCCACTCCTACGGACAGTTCATATAGAGGGAACAGACGGAGATATTATCACAATTAATTATACGCGGCCACACTATGTACCAGTAACCAATAAATATATTGAAAACAGATTGAGATTAAGACGGATCAGAATAAAAATATAGTGTTTGATTGGGGTAAAGTGATTGTTAAACTCCACTTTCGACTGGTACAGTCTTCTTTACATATTTAAAGATGTTACACAATCCGCAACTTGACCCTAACCGGTACATATCTTATTATGTTGATCAAGTAGGGAACGGACTCCCTGGTTATTATGGCTCCCTACTATGTATGGTTCAGGGGTATTTCGTCATCTGTTTAGAATGGTTTTATCACTAATGAAAAGAGGCTTTAGTATAGCTAAACCACATCTGAAACTTGCGGTGAAAAATATTGTGGGTGAAGTTCTAACGAATGTTATGAGTAAATGTACAGCATCAGATCCTGAACAATAAAGAGGATCTAGTGGACTCATGATGCTGGTTCGCAGAACTAAAAAGAGACCCCCTGGTGTGTGGATGCCTCCCCCTAAAAAGAGACCCCCTGGTGTGCGGATGCCACCCCCTAAAAAGCCAAGGTCAACGGTTAAAACAAAATCATTAAGTCAGAAGCAATGCAATGGCAGGAGGTCTGCAAAAGGAATAGGTGAAAGTATTTTCAAAAAAAATTACTGTCAGCTGAAGCAATAAAAACGGAGCTCAACCTTTTTTCGGCCCCCATTACATTACATTTTCTATAGATAGTGCAAATTATGTCGAGATAATGCCGATCTCGGCCCTTACAGAGAACAGCCCTATAGAATTTTATATCCTCGGTTACGGTGAGCAAAAGTTGGACCTGAATAACACTCTGCCTGAACTTCAGCATCAAAATGACCAAGAAAGATGTCGGTAATATTCCAGCTGATGCCAAGGTGGCTCTCATTAGTTATCCTCTGGCTACCATATTTTCGCAAGTGGACGAGACATTAGTAGATTGACTCATCAGTCAAAGCAGCTCTACCTCCCCCTACAGGGCAATAATGGAATGTTTACTAAATTACTCTGTTGACACAACTAAATAAGCCATTTGCAGCCGGCTTGTTTAACAAAGATACAGGAGGCGATATGGAGTCCGTCGACCCCGCAGCCGTTCCACCTACTGCAAATAGAGGGTTGATAGCACGTTCCGGTTACACTAGAAATTCCCAAAGGGAGGATCTTTTGGGAGCAAAACATCAAGAGATTTTCTTTCAAGAGCGTTTACTCCAAAATGCCGTTGATTTAATAATCAAGTTATCAAGAGCAAAAGTTTAATTTTGTCTGATGGCTGCAGCCGACAGAGATTTTAGCTCAAAAGTGCTGAGTGCCTCGCAGTTTGTGAAAAACTTTCTGTATCTCCGGCCGTTCGTTTAGGCCATTCTCAGGCCTTAATGAAAGGATCGAAATGCCCTTTACCCCATTCAAAGAATTACCATGAAAACATTCAGCATACCCAGGATCTCTAGAATTTCCAGTCAGGACAACCTGTTTTTGGGATCGCTACCACGCTACATTGTTATAGGCCTGGTTGATCACGAAGCCAGCACAGGCAGTTTTGATGAAAAAAAAACTTCAATTTGTCACGATTCCCGGGACTCAGGATAGAGGTAGGATCCAGAAGCAGATACAGACACCGGGGTAAAAGGACAATGATGATGATTATTATAGTAGTGGAGATACGTAAGAATTACGTAGGCGGTTATAAATGTATTGTTGGAGGGTGGATAGTGGGTAGCAGAGGTACGAAGTCCGGGAGGCAAGAATGGTCGAATGGTCAGGCAGGGTTCAGTTAACAGAGCGGTGAGTCAATACAGGGGAAGGTCGATAACGGGAAGACAGATAGGTGATCCAGGTAGTTGGAAGGGAGGTGCAGGACGGGTCTGGGAACAAGAAACGACGGAGAAAACACTGTGAGCAGAAGATAACAAAAAAACGGGATACTAGGGGAATTCGGATAGCTTGCTTAATTAAGTAGCGAACACTGTAATAATTATGTGGCTGTACAATAATCCAGCAGGGACTGAAAGCAGAACTCTCCTATTTATAGGGAGAGTGGCAATCAGGCCCCCATGTGTGTAGACTGGTGCAGGTGCTCAGGATCAGTGGTGATTACGGGTGCCTTCGTGGAGTGCCGGGAACAAGGAGACTGGTACTCGGGGAGATGTAATGACAGACAAACAGCTCAGGAGGGCTGAGTCCTGACACAATTTCCGTCATTTCAACACAGAGTATGTAGCCCTCTGTCAGGACGGACGTCAAATTCCCGCTAAGGCCATCCAACCGAATTTCAACAACAGTCTATGCGTTAGAGAATTTTATAATCTATACCTGGCTTCGGGGAGACATTTAAAAGATCCGACTTTGCCCATTGAGAGAAAAGATTACGCATCTGGCTACACCCTGTTCGCTTTCAACTTATCCCCGGATGATGACAACACAGGAAAACTTTTACCGGTCTCCACAGGCAGCCTGCGACTGGAAATGCACTTCCGTGCATTTCCAATTGTTTAAAGAAGTTTTTTTGTCAAATGTATTTTTCTTGAAAGAAAAAATCTCATTACATTACAATTATCGATTATGTATTTATTTAGAAAATTGTAACCAGTCTTCGGTATTCTGCCTTTCAAATGAGTGTCTTTTGCAGGGAACCGTTTTAAAATGTTGTGTCTGTTAAAAAATTGTATAATTAGCCACACCCGCCAGGGGTAAATTTAGATTAGCCATGGTCTTAAGAAAGAGAGGTCTTCTGTCTTCGGATATCTTGTGTGAGGCAGTTACAAGTCTATCATATTAGAACCTCTTAAAATGTTACCATTACTCACGAATTCACACTTGTCATTCCAACCAGCTCTTCCTTTTGAACCTTTATTTTATTCATAATGTATACAAAAAAAATTTGGCTACGTGCTGGAGTATGCTCGGGCATGTCACTCATAACATCATCCTGGTCTATGGCTTGATCCTGTAAGCTCCCTGGAACAAGAGGTTCTGTAGACTCTGTTTCCGGTAGGGAGAGGGTCAATTGTCCCGTGTTATTTTCAACTTGTTTCAACAAAGACAAATACCTTTGTAAGAGCTGAGAGTATTTCTTTGCCTTGTCATAAGGATTCATTCCTTTCATGTTCAATACATCCTTTATATCGGTATCCAGATCCCTTTCAGCTGTTTGTCTTGTAGTTTCAGGACATTGTTGCTTAAGTTTATCCAGCTGATGTTGAGGCACTAAATCGTTAGTTACCAGGAATGTAACTCCGGTTATATGAGTGGAGCGGAGCCCCCTAGTGGGAATGTAACTCCTGTTATATGAGTGGAGCGGAGCCCCCTAGAGGGAATGTAACTCTGGTTATATGAGTGGCACGGAGCCCCCTAGAGGGAATGTAACTCTGGTTATATGAGTGGCACGGAGCCCCCTAGAGGGAATGTAACTCCTGTTATATGAGTGGAGCAGAACCCGTAACTTGATGTTTTTCCAACATATGACAACCTACAAGGGCAACATATCTGGTATACCACATTTGTGGATGCGAAAATGATCACGCTTGTTATAGGAAATATTGGATGGTTGAAGTGGGTCAATTTGGAAGTGTTGTGTAACAACTTGTCAAGGTGTAGTGTTGGAGGGAACCAGGCGCAGGCAGTACTCTCGTTCGTGGGATTTATTAAAACAACAAACAAACCAAACACGAACGGAAAAACAATACTAATGACTGAATGAAATAAAAGTGCGCAACATGCGTCTTAACAATTAACATTCAAACAGTACATTCAATAACACTCACCGATTAAATGCACACACAGCAACAATGACAGCGACAGCAACAATGATCCACAATGTGGGGAGCAGAGGGGAAACATATATACACATACAAACGAGCTAGATTGGGACCTGGTGTGGAAGATGAGAAACATGTGACAGTCCGGGATGTGTTTGTGAGAATATGGGAACTTGTGGAAATATGGCACGGTGGCGCTGCTGCTCACCGCACCATGACAGTACCCCCCCCCAAAGGCCCGGCCACCGGACGGGCCAAGACGAACCCCAGCCCAAGGGAGGGGGGGCGGGGCAGCACAGTACCCCCATCGGCACAAACCCGCCGAGGGGGCGGAACAGCCGAGACTAACCAGGGTGGCGGAGCCGTCGGGACAGGCCGGGGAGGCAGAACCGGCCGAAGATCAGGAGCCGGCGGAGGGTCAGGAGCCGGGAGAGCCGACGGAGGGTCGGTGGCCGGCGGAGGGTCAGAGGCCGGGAGAGCCGACGGAGGGTCGGTGGCCGGCGGAGGGTCAGAGGCCGGGAGAGCCGACGGAGGGTCGGTGGCCGGCGGAGGGTCAGAGGCCGGGAGAGCCGACGGAGGGTCGGTGGCCGGCGGAGGGTCAGAGGCCGGGAGAGCCGACGGAGGGTCGGTAGCCGGGAGAGCCGACGGAGGGTCGGTAGCCGGGAGAGCCGACGGAGGGTCGGTGGCCGGCGGAGGGTCGGTAGCCGGGAGAGCCGACGGAGGGTCGGTGGCCGACGGAGGGTCGGTAGCCGGGAGAGCCGAAGGAGGGTCGGTAGCCGGAAGAGCCGAAGGAGGGTCGGTAGCCGGAAGAGCCGAAGGAGGGTCGGTAGCCGGAAGAGCCGAAGGAGGGTCGGTAGCCGGAAGAGCCGAAGGAGGCGCCGGGGCAGCCGGGACAGGAGAGGGCGTTGGCAGCCAAACCCCGGCAAGCTCAGGCGGTGCAGGCCACTCCTCCTCGGCCTCAGGCGGTGCAGGCCACTCCTCCTCGGCCTCAGGCGGTGCAGGCCACTCCTCCTCGGCCTCAGGCGGTGCAGGCCACTCCTCCTCGGCCTCAGGCGGTGCAGGCCACTCCTCCTCGGCCTCAGGCGGTGCAGGCCACTCCTCCTCGGCCTCAGGCGGTGCAGGCCACTCCTCCTCGGCCTCAGGCGGTGCAGGCTGCTGCCACTGGCAGGAAGGAGGCGCTGACTGCCGCTGCTGGCAGGTAGGAGGCGCTGGCTGCTGCTCCAATGCAGCAGGGGGCGCTGACTGCCGCTGCTGGCAGGTAGGAGGCGCTGGCTGCTGCTCCAATGCAGCAGGGGGCGCTGACTGCCGCTGCTGGCAGGTAGGAGGCGCTGGCTGCTGCTCCAATGCAGCAGGGGGCGCTGACTGCCGCTGCTGGCAAGTAGGAGGTGCTGGCTGCTGCTCCAATGCAGCAGGGGGCGCTGACTGCCGCTGCTGGCAGGTAGGAGGCGCTGGCTGCTGCTCCAATGCAGCAGGGGGCGCTGACTGCCGCTGCTGGCAGGTAGGAGGCGCTGGCTGCTGCTCCAAAGCAGCAGTGGGCAATCGGCGCCGTGGCGCAGGGACAGGGGCGGCGGAAGGCCGCGGAGCAGGAAGCGGTGTGCGCCTAATTGCCAGCCTACAGCCTGGCCAGCCTGCACGGGGTCGAGGAGGCACCGGACATAGAGGGGGCGCCGTCGGGACTTCCCCCGGGCACCCACTCAGCCCCCCCCTAAAATTTTCCTGGGGGGACCTCGGACCAAGCGTTGGGCACCTCGCCCTCTTCTTCCTCCGGCCTCGCCTGCGTCCTGTCCTTCCTGCCTCCTGCATGTCCTGCAGGAGACCCTTCACCAGCTCCCCTTGCTCTTTGGTGAGGGGCTTGACCACTCCATACTGGTCCATGCCCCACAGCGGCACCCCGAACCCGTCTTGGGGCAACCCCCAGCACTGCTCCCCAAGGGGATCCTCCTCCACTCTCTCATAGACCGCTTCGTCGTCATCTGAGGAGAGGGAGTCAGACCCAACTTTATGGAGATGCAGATTAATTTTCCAACAGGACTTGGCACCTGCACACAGTGCCAAAGCTACCAGTACCTGGTTTAAGGACCATGGTATCCCTGTTCTTGGCCAGCAAACTCGCCTGACCTTAACAGTATAGAAAATCTATGGGGTATTGTGAAGAGGAAGATGCGATACACCAGACCCAACAATGCAGAAGAGCTGAAGGCCAATTTCAGAGCAACCTGGGCTCTCCTAACACCTGAGCAGTGCCACAGACTGATCGACTCCATGCCACGCCGCATTGCTGCAGTCATTCAGGCAAAAGGAGCCCCAACTAAGTATTGAGTGCTGTACATGCTCAGACTTTTCATGTTCATACTTTTCATTTGGCCAACATTTCAAAAAATCCTTGTTTTGTATTGGTCTAAAGCACAGGTGTCAAACCGGGTCCACGGAGGGCCGAGTGTCTGCAGGTTTTCGCTCTCACCTTGTACTTGATTGATTAATTAGTTCACTAATTGGTTAATTTCTACCCCCACCTGGTTGTTCAGGTCTGACCTGGGAACCAATTTAAAGGAAAACCCAAAGACCTGCAGACACTCGGCCCTCCGTGGAACCGGTTTGACACCCCTGGTCTAAAGTAATATTCAAATTTTCAGGATACTGAATTTGGGATGTTCATTAGTTGTCAGTTATAATCATCACAATTAAAAGAAATAAACATTTGAAATATATCAGTCTGTGTGTAATGAATGAATATAATATATAAGTTTCACTTTTTGATCTATGTTTTGATGATATTCTAATTATATAACCAGCACTTGTACACACTCACCTGTACACACACACCTGTTCAATTTCTCATTAATGCAATTATCTAATCAACCAATCGGGTGTGGTTAGGGTTAGGGTTAGGTCAAGACAATCTCCTGAACTCCAAACTAAATGTCAGAATGGGAAAGAAAAGTGATTTAAGCAATTTTAAGCGTGGCATGGTTGTTGGTGCCAGACGGGCCGGTCTGAGTATTTCACAATCTGCTCAGTTACTGGGATTTTCAGGCACAACCATTTCTAGGGTTTACAAAGAATGGTGTGATAAGGGAAAAACATCCAGTATGCGGCAGTCCTGTGGGTGAAAATGCCTTGTTGATGCTAGAGGTCAGAGGAGAATGGGCCGACTGATTCAAGCTGATAGAAGAGCAACTTTGACTGAAATAACCACTCGTTACAACCGAGGTATGCAGCAAAGAATTTGTGAAGCCACAACACGCACAACCTTGAGGCAGATGGGCTACAACAACAAGACCCCACCGGGTACCACTCATCTCCACTACAAATAGGAAAAAGAGGCTACAATTTGCACAAGCTTATCAAAATTGGACAGTTGAAGACTGGAAAAATGTTGCCTGGTCTGATGAGTCTCGATTTCTGTTGAGACATTCAGATGGTAGAGTCAGAATTTGGCGTAAACAGAATGAGAACATGGATCCATCATGACTTGTTACCACTGTGCAGGCTGGTGGTGGTGGTGCAATGGTGTGGGGGATGTTTTCTTGGCACACTTTAGGCCCCTTGGTGCCAATTGGGCATGGTTTAAATGCCACGGCCTACCTGAGCATTGTTTCTGACCGTGTCCATCCCTTTATGACCACCATGTACCCATCCTCTGATGGCTACTTCCAGCAGGATAATGCACCAAGTCACAAAGCTCGAATCATTTCAAATTGGTTTCTTGAACATGACAATGAGTTTACTGTACTGAAATGGCCCCCACAGTCACCAGATCTCAACCCAATAGACCATCTTTGGGATGTGGTGGAACGGGAGCTTCGTGCCCTGGATGTGCATCCCACAAATCTCCATCAACTGCAAGATGCTATCCTATCAATATGGGCCAACATCCTAAGTTTAACAACGCTCTGCCATTGTTGACTTTGTATGTATAGCTCATCAATTCACCAAAACATGCCATTTTCCAGATCACATCAGACGTTAACCTGTATCCTTGTCTCTGACATTTTAGCAATCTTTCCATCGCTTATGTTCCGCGTCAGGGTAGAAAGCTCAACAAAATGGAAATACATTTTTCCTTCAGATTTTTATTGTGTGCTGCATTGTCTCTGTGGAGTTCGGTATTCCTTCCCAATCGATCTCCAAACCAGTGTTGATAGTGTAACCTCTCATGCCTGACTTCATTTCATGACACACCACATGGCGTAATACTTCCCAGTCAGTGATTTGGTACTCCACGCCACAGGTGTCGTTTCCATATTCAGTTCCCATGGCTAAAATGTACAACTTCACTTTAGAAGCTGGATAATCAAATGCAAAGCCAAGCATTTTTCCATCCGCAATGTAATGCTGATCCATCAGCTGCTTAACCGGTGGTATTTGTGTTCTCTATAAACATTAAGAAAACGCTTCTTTGGCGCATTGTATATTTCTGGAACGTATCTTTTTTTCCGTTCCTCCTTTCTGCTACCCATTTCGTAAGTTTGGGTCAAGGGTGTATCACTAAGCACAGACGCCATCTCTTGATTCTTATACAGAGTGAACCACAGGTAACTGCTGCTCAACCCCAACACCAACCACCCTTGCATCTCAAGAAACCCTACACCACCAGTTGCACATCTTTCCCAGAGAATGAAGCCCCAGATAAACCGGCTATAACCCCCCCCCCCCCCCCCGCTCTGCTCCTCTCCATCTTTCATCTCAAGACTAACTTAGATCAACATAACCATAAAACACTTTTAATAATCAGCCCCGACCTAACCGGACATGTACCCCCCAGAAAAACACAACTGTTAACAACATAAATGAACAACCATTAAAATGTAATTTTTCATAATCCTTTTGACCTAACCCCTTTCATCCCCCTGAATCACCTGCTCTACACCTCTTTCTCTAACAGGACATGTACCCACCCGGGAAAACAACTGATACCATCCGGTCAAAAATCTAAAATAATTTTTATATTCTCACACAGATGCAGCTGCCAAAAGGTCAAAGGTCAAAGCAATAAATCACTTCTGAAAACCGCCATATACGTTCATCTTCTCACGCACCTATTCTTTTTCAACTGAAGTTATCCAAAAGTAATCATAATTATTTTCAAAAGTCACATCTGGTGCACCTCCGCTGCCTTTTTGGAGAAGAGATAAAAACACAAACGTGATTTCTGTGTCATTGTCATTTGGTACTTTTCATTTTTTGACTCACTTTTTCAGATTAATGTCACAGGTTTCAGATTAATGTCATATTAGTTGGGCTCCTGGCTGACTGTTTTACTGATGTTGTTTGCATGAAAGCTTTCATGTAAAGTCATCAAATGGGCCGTCGGGAATTTGTTTATCTTTGCAGATTTTTTAATTTGGCAAGCCTGGAACGCAGACATTTTCATTTATAACACTGCATCCAAACTATTTTTGCTCCATGTTAAACTAGACTTATTAACTGTATTTCTTCCCAGATTGGCTTGTTGAGATCTGTATAGCCCTTAAGTGTGTCAATGACAAAACACTTCTTCACAGAGACAGGTAAACACAGGCCTCTTTCAAAAAAATAAAAAAATATATTCCAGTATGTTTTTATAATATAGGAATGATACAGGAGAGGGTTTCTGCTAAAACAGCAGTGGGCTGGATTCAGACCCATTCTGCATTGGGTTTAGTCCCCTGGACCATCCTAAATCACCACACTGGTCTGTCATGTGGTTCTCAACACTCTCATTGGGGACCCCATGGTTTTCCGTGTGTTTGATCTACTCTAGAAATAGCACACCTCAAATGGTCAACTAATCATTATGCTTTTTTTTTTACATGAATCGGAGCCCTGTGCTACAATAAAGGTTTGAGAAGTTTGCAGAGTAACTTCATCCACTCTGAATTGAATGGAGGATAACTGGCTGTAAGACAAAAGCGGCATTACATTTTTACCTAGGTAAATGTGTACCGCAATATATTATTCAGAAATAGTACCTTGTCCTGTACAATTTCAAATATGCCATACTAATCTAAAAACTAAACTCTACAAGTAGAATACAGAATACTTTTGCAAGGTATTATATTTACTTAAAATTGAATTGTCTCGAAATGTCTGTACAGACATAATAATTGGAGGCAGACACAGGAGCAAACGAAAACAGTATTTATTTACTAAAACAAAGAATCGACGTGCTATCCTGACGGGACGTAGCCTGGACACAACTAGAAAAAGCAAACAATAAATCCTAAGGGGATAGCCTCAAACTGAAACTCTGCCCAAAGAGCGCCAAGCCTTTGCGATACACTAGCTCGAAAAACTACGTAGACAAAAAACTGGACCAACCAGGTCTGTGGCTGGAGGAACATGACACGCAACAATACTCGACAAAAGACAAGGTAACTGAGGAAACATATACAGCTCCGGAAAAAATTAAGAGACCACTGCAACTCTTTCCAAAAATACGAAAAGGAATGTTTTGAGTAGGGAATATAAGGGTTAAAATTAAGAGACCACTGCAAATTGAATGCTTCTGTTCCTCACTCAAAACTTTCCTTTTCAACTTTTTTGGAAAGGAAAGGAAGTGTCTCTTAATTTTTTTCAGAGCTGTATAACATACTAATGGATTATGATAAACAGGTGGGATTATTGAATAAGACAGTCCGGGTACGTTCACGACAGCTGGGTGTTGAGGAGTTGGGAAATGATATTGACTAGAAGGCAGGCGACTCAGTACAGCGTAGGGGAGGTGGAGATGGTGGAGCTGTGCCGGGGGAAACCGTGACACATTCTCAGAAATTGTATAAAAGAAGTGTAAAAGATATGTTATTTATTTGTCATGCCTGTGACCTGTGATTGCCTTGGTTTATTGTACTCACATTCTAATGGACTCAAGACACAAAGTAGTAGGGGCGGCAGGCAAGTTGAGACAACCAGCATGTTTGATCATGAATGAGTTTCTGATTTCTATGAGGGGTAGAGCGTACTCAACATTCTTGATTTACTGGCAAAAGCCGATTGTCTCATTTCTTTTTTTTAATACACTTATAGAAGGCTATAATGTAATAAATGTAATGCCCCAGATACAGAATGGATGCATTGTCATCTGTTCAATAGGAGACACACTGGTGACAGTGGACTCCCCAGATTTTGGTTTTCCAGCTCTGCCTCCTTTGTGTGGCTCATCTCAATGTAAAAATCTACTTTGTTTAATTAACTTTGTTTGAAGGAAACATTTTAGCACTCCACATGCACAGGTTGCAAAATTTTAACAGTAGCAACATTAGAGCTTAGATTCTCTGACCGAGCCCGATATTTCCTGCCACTGTCCTAGGGCTGGGTCGGGTCGGGCGCATCACACCTGCTGTGCTTGCTGTACTATTCTGTAGCTTAAGTGCAACATGGAGCTTGAAGAAGCAAAGAAAAAAGTTAAAACAGGAGAATTAACTTTGAGCAAGTTTGGAGGAAAATCTGAGGTATGGAAACATTTTAAACTAGTTGTGGGGAGTGACAACATATGTGTTGGCTTTATCTCGTGTATAAAATGCAGCAAGCTGCTCTCCTATGACAGCAAAAAAACGGGGACTTCGACGATGAACAGACACATGAAGCAGGCTTGCCATGACAGAAATGATGATAGTAGTCAGCTTCAGCCCTCAATGTCCTCTTTTGTTACTTCCCCTGAGGGCGAGGCAAGCCATCACAAAGAAATGTGTTGAGTTTTGCTGCAGGGACATAAGGCCATTTTACGTTGTAAGTGGCCAGGGCTTCTAGCAGCTAAATCAATAATTAATCAATGTTGGTGCTACATATGGTCGTGTATCGGCCCAGTCCATTCTGCCTCACCATAGCACCGTTTCCAAGGCTTGCATAGAAAAAACAGATGAGAGGAGGGAAGTTCTGGCACAGACGCTCAAAGATGCTAGAATGGAGACGTAGCGATGAGCACAGATATGTGGACTGATGACTACAAAATGATAAGTTACATCGCAATAACGTGCCATTATATCACGACGACTGTAATTTAGTTGGTAAAACTCTCACCACCGCAATGTTTCCCGTGGAGGATGCTAAAACGGGAAAAAAATATCAGACGCGAGGCTTGCTGGTCAACAAATTTGGCCTTGACCCTAGCTCCCTCAGCCGAATAGTGTGGGAAATAGATGAAGGCAGCAACATAATTAAAGCCCTGGAACCATATAGGAGGCTTTCTTGTCTCGATCACCTAATTAATACTGTCCTTCGCCACGGTCTGCATGCCGACGCACTGTCCGAAAACGCGCCGGATATAGGAGATACCATATCTGCTGCGAAAGGACTGGTAAGATATCTAAAACAATCTGGCCTGGTTGCGCAATTGTCAAAGAGAGCGCTACAGATGGGGGAGACGCGATTCAGCACAGTGTTCCTCACACTCAAGTCAGTGCGAGACATATACTCCTAGCTACGGGAAAAACTGGAGAGCCGCGGTGAGGATGAGCGCATCGAAAATATTGCACCGGACTTATTGAGCTTTCTGTTCAAATTTGTGGAGCCATTCTATAATGCCCAGAGAGAGAGTTGGAGGGCGACAAATATGCAACCGTAAACCTGGTCTGACTCTGGTTTGAGAGACTGAAGAAACATTGCCAGCCCTCTCCAAACGACTCACCGCAGCAAGCATTTGTGCGCCAGAGACATGCCGAGTTCATAGTGCAAAAATCAAGGTGAACATGCTGCACAAAGTTGCTCTTTTCCTCTGGCCCAAATTCAACAAATTGAGGATGATGTCTCCCGTACAGATAGCTGAAGTACATGCCCACGTTTGCACCCTACTCTTGCCTGTGGAGGAAGATGCTGCGGCGGCTGACAGTGCAATGAGCAGTACTGGCTTCACACCACCAGCAGCCAGGCCCAGGAGAGACTGCGAATTTGCCGAGTGGGAGAACCAAGACGATGATAACGAACCAGATGAGGATTAAGTGACCATGTACAATTCACAGAAGCATGCCATGAATGACGACCGGGACCTACTGAAATGTTGGAAAGTGAACGGAGTGGTGTACCCAAAACTAACCAGGCTGGCAAGATCCATCCTCTGCATTCCAGCAAGCAGCAGCAGCAGCGAGCGGGTGTTCAGTGCAGCTGGCCAAACGATAGAGCAGAGGCGGACCGCTCTTAAACCAGAAACTGTGAACGCCATCTTGTTCTTGCATGACAACATGTAGAACCATGTAAGTAGGCTATAGCTTTGTGATTAATATGGTATATAATGATTACATTTATATATAGCAGACAGCCTTGGCCTAATCCATTTATCACACTTCATCTACATGCTCACAGGCAGGAGGAGGCTACCAGAATGGAGCAGCGTTGTTGCATTTTGGCCTACATTTTATAATAGGCTTTACAAATATGTATTTTGTTTAAAAAATATTGTATGTTCTAAAACATTGTTTAATTATATTAAAGTAGTAGGCCTAGTCTTAGGACATACTTTTCTGTGTTCATCATTGTTCACGGTTTATTTTAAATTTTTTTACGTTTCTTTATTCGGAATTTCAGATCCATTTAATTATTTCTGAATAAACAAATAACGCAGTTTACATGCTTCTTCCTTGTCGCATTATTCATTAAGTTAATAATTAATAAATGCAAGCACAATTATGAACTTGATGAATGTTATAGATATGTTTTACTATGCACAAACAAATGCTTTTCAACTTACATGTGCAATATTCAGAATTAAATGAATGTGCAGCAATTTGTTCAAAAATAGTCTGTAGTAGGTAGGCTACGTGTTTTAGACATTAAATAAGCACATTTAGTTTCAAGTTTGTTAAGTTTTGTTTTAAAGAAAACGTTTCTTTAAAGTGAATTTCGTTTAGTTGTGAATTTTCGTTTAGTTCGTTTAGAATTTCGTTTAAAATTGTACCTTCAGTTTAATACAACTAATTGCCTGGATTTAATACATAAAAAGCAATATAGCAGACAATATAATCATGACATGCAGTCGCCGGCACGCAGCGGTCACTGTATTGCACGTGAACTAGACAGTTACACCATTTGAAAGTGAAACTCGTAACACGCTGCTGTCACCGAATTTACAAATGCACATCTTGCTTGTTGCTCACAACAGATATTATGTTGAAATAACGATATGTTGAAGTAACAACATTACTAATAATAATGAATCTTTAAGAATATTTGATTAAATGCTGAATGTTGTGCTTGTTCAATTTAATAAAATTAAAACTTTAATTGTGATAATTAAAATAATTCAATATTAAATATTGAGTTGCCAATTTTTGCTCATTTATTAATAGAAGGATATTTATATAATATAGGCTATATAACTGTGCAGCTCCCCCCTGTAGCCTAAATGATCTAGCACAGCAGCTGCGATAAAAACTTCTGCCGAGCCCCTGGTTATAACCGCCCACATATTAAAAAAGGTCGGTTTAAATCGGGCTCAGGCTCATAATCACAGTAAACGTGTTGGGCCGGGCTCGGACACAACGTGCTCGGGCTCTGGTAGGGTCGGGCTTTATTTGTGGCCCGATTTAAGCTCTAAGCAACATTATCAAAAGATTTGGACAGTTTTTTAGACACCTCTGTGACAGCAAATGTTGGTTGACTAAACTTCTGTCATCTGTTCAATAGGAGACACACTGGTGACTGTGGACTCCCCGGATTTTGGTTTTCCAGCTCTGCCTCCTCTATGTGGCTCATCTCAAAGTAAAAATCTACTTTGTTTAATTAACTTTGTTTGAAGGAAACATTTTGGCACTCCACATGCACAGGTTGCTAAATTGTAACAGTAGCACCTTTAAACAAAGATTTGGACAGTTTTTTAGACACCTCTGTGCCAGCAAATGTTGGTTGACTGAACTTAGGTACTCAATCTCTACTGCCCCCCCACCAGTGTGAAAAAGCATGCTTAGGAATGCAGTAGGGTGCTTGTGTATTGATAGGCACACCGTGGTACATCTGAAACTACATAAGCAATAATCAATAAAAGACCCTGGACAGAAATGTGATGCTATATCATACAAATTAGAAGCCTACTAAAGTTAGTTGCTGGCAGACTAGCAGTATCTACCATCATATTAAAGATAAAGCCTGTGCAGCCACACCTTGATTGACCTGACTGGGTGGCATGGAGCATTGTCCTGCTGGAAAACCCAATTCCCAGAGTTGTCAGAGCAGAAGGAAGCAGGTGTTCTTCCAGGATAATCTTGTACTTGACTTGATTCATGTGTCCTTCAAAAAGACCAATCTGCCTGATTCTAACCATTAGACGACCAGGTGTTGGGAAAAGCTGAACATTTTACTCATCAGAGAAAGTGACCTTATTCCATTCCTCTATGGTGCAATCCTTATGGCTTTGCTCTTCTTTGCTTCTCATTGCTGAAGTTTTTTTTTCTAGCTTTGCACAAGTTGAGCCCTGCCCCAAGGAGCCTGTTTCCTTTCACTGTATCTCTCTGCCAGTAAAGTCAGAATTTAACCCTTCCTCACTCAAAGCTTTTCTTTCCAATTCTTTTGTCTTGCTGAATAGCTTTTTTAAATTCAAATTACCTTTGAGGAAGCATCTGCCAAAAATCATCCAGTTGGATGTTTTAAATGTAGTCAACCTTCTCTGTGATCAAGAACTGATTGGGGATATTACTAAAATCCATTGCTATTTAGGAAAAGGTAGATTTTTACTAGCTAACCATAAACGAAAACAACTTAACCATTAAATCCTTTTCCTGAAAATTTTCTTTTGAATTTGTATGATTCGTGCAATTTCTTGCACAAGACACATCAGATATATGGCCTACAAAACAT
Source organism: Esox lucius (assembly GCF_011004845.1). Classification (NCBI taxonomy): domain Eukaryota; kingdom Metazoa; phylum Chordata; class Actinopteri; order Esociformes; family Esocidae; genus Esox; species Esox lucius. The sequence goes on along the minus strand of NC_047592.1, from coordinate 22,154,759 downwards.
TGACATATTCATGTATTTCACCCTCTTTGCAGTGATATGGTCATGATATGGTTTTGCATACTTCCGTCTACAGTAAGTTACTTCCATCTCAGTGTTGGCCAGCTGTGTAATAGTAGCAGGTTCTTTAAAGATCACTGTGGAGAGCACAGTCAACCTCATCCACAAAATATTACCCATCTCTCCCAGAGAGCTACTCACTGAGCTCCACGACCTGCTGTTTGACACCTTCCAACAAGACCCATCCATTAGGCCTTCAACTGGAGAAATCCTGGCGAAACACTTCATTATTACTTTCCTCACAAAAAAGGCGCCCAGCCACCCTGCGGAGAAAGCTCATTTCGGCCACCTGTATCCGGTATCTTGTCCTTTCGGTCATGACCCAAAGCTCATGACCATAGGAGAGAGTAGGAACGTAGATTGACTGGTACATCGAGAGCTTCGCCTTGCGCCTCAGCTCTTTCTTCACCACGACAGACCGATACATCGACCGCATTACTGCAGAAGCTGCACCGATCCGTCTGTCAATCTCCCGTTCCATCTTTCCCTCACTCGTGAACAAGACCCCTAGATACTTAAACTCCTCCACTTGAGGCTGGCACTCTCCACCAACCTGAAGTGGGCAAGCCACCCTTTTCCGATTGAGGACCATGGCCTCGAATTTGGAGGTACTGATTCTCATCCCCACCGCTTCACACTCAGCTGCAAACCGTCCCAGTGCATGCTGAAGGCCTTCAACAACATTACATGATATTTGTTAATAATTTTTTTAATTCATAATTCAGAAAACGAAATTATCAGTCTGAATTAATTTGTTTGTAGAATGAGAAAACTGTGAAGAAACTCCAAGCTGAGAGTGCTGACTGACGGCTTGGAGCATGTGCACCAGGGCACCACCATAGGCAGTCTGACAGGAGGTGTTATTGGGAGGAATCACCTCTACAGTGGGGCTCACCCTTCATTCTGGGCACATCCCTGATCATTACTGGGTTCGGTGTTGGGGTGGCTGTCACTTGTGGAGCCACAGCCAGAATATCCAACATAACCAACATGGTCAATCAGTCTACAGACCAACAAGCCATCAAGAACATCATCAAGGAGTTCTAGGAGAAGCTGAACTCTGTGGTGGTATCTCTTAAAGACCTCACTGAGGGTTTGGAGACGCTGAGTGTGAGTGGGTCCTTTGAAGCAGGAAGTAACTACTCCACTGCTGAGAATCTGTCAAGGGCTGGAGCATGTGTTGGGTCCAAGTGGCCAAGTGGCCAACATCGGCAATGTTACAGGCCAAACCACCAGGGCTGTGCGTGTGGCAGAAGTGGCAACATGAATTTTCTTTTTGCAGTTTGTGTTCTTCATCGCCATAAATGCCAAATAAATCCACAACATCCGACAGCCAAAGGCGATCAGGAAGTCTGTTGATAACTGTCATTTAGATGTGATGGATTCAGTAATATAGATTTTTTTTTTTTACTTAAAAAAATTCCATTAACTTGTCCATGAATGCTTAACTAATGCTTAAAATAAACGGTCAAAAATTTTACTGTTTGTTTTCACCCTTACTTGTAACCTTACAAGAACCAAAGAAAAGGTATTCATAGCTCAATAATTTTTTTCAATTATGCTTTTTCTATTATTATTAAACTGCAAAAACTTGATTTGTGTTGATATTTTACTGGCTAGACTTTTTCTGACCTTACAAGATCCTAAGAAGACAGTGAGCCTTTCACCAGCCGCCACTGCTTTGCATGTACCATTCATAAGTATATTACAATCATATGTATCTATAATACTCAATACTTCTACCATACTGGAATCCCCGACCCCACCGTCGGGAGTCCATGATGCTGCGCACTGTGTAGGCCGGACCCCCGTTGATCATCCGAGGAGTGGGAGGACGAAGAGGAGGCAACAGGGGACTGAGGAGAACAGGTTTCACACAGGAGACGTGGAAGGCGGGGAAAATCATATTGTTACATATTTTGTCTAGTAAGCAACAGTCTTCTATGCATAAAGAAGGTAGGCAGGGAGAGGAATAGCATTTAAGACTGTACAATACTGCTTGGGTGGCAAGGGAAGTTGTGTTTTAGCTTAAAATCATTATAGCTGAGAATATTATCATTTTAATTCAAGACATCTGCAAACGACCACAGATTTTGGAGAAACTATTCTTATTAAATATGGTTTTGTTGCAATATGATACATACAGTTAGGTCTGGAAATATTTGGACACTGACAAAGGTTTGGTTATTTTGGCTGTTTACCAAAATATATTCAAGGTCCAGTTAAATAATGAATATTGGCTAATATTGAATAAGTGCATTTTCTCAGCTTTAAATTGAGGGTATTCACATAAAAATTGGAGGATGGGTTTAGTCAGACCCCTCTTTTTTAGGGGATCAAAAATAATTGGACAGTTGACCCAAAAGCTGTTTCCTGGACAGGTGTGGGCTATTACAGGCCATCCTTAGGCTGCAAAAAAACACAATAAACAGTTTGGTACATTCTGAGATAGAAAGACTGGTGAGCTCTGCAACACAAAAATACCTGGATGCCCACGAAAGACAAGCGTGGTAGAAGATCATTGGATCCTTTCCATGGTAAAATAAAAACCTTCACAACATTCAACCAAGCGAAGAACACTCTCGAGGAGGTAGGCATTTATACCAAGTCTACCATAAGGAGACTTCACAAGAGCAAAAAGAGAGTTCCCTACAAGGAGCAAATCATTCTTTGGACAGATGAAACTAAGACAAAACTGTAAGAATGATGGGAAGAAAAAGAATGAAGAGGGCTTGGAACGGCTCATGATCCAAAGCCTACCACATCATCTGTAAACACGGTGGAGGCAGTGTGTATTTCTTATAGGGATATCATATAATAATTCTAAAAGATGGGCAAAAGCTCACACTTGTTCAAATGTATCCTTAGAAGAAGAGTTATTTTCAGCTAGCAGAGTCTGCGTGGCTGCAATTGGTGCCTCTCTGTGGGTTGGCTATTTCAAGCAGACATACGTGAAGCTTTCACTTTCACATTTGTGTAGGATAGTGGAACAATTCTAAAGCTCTGTTTGCATGAAGGCGGTTTACCTTATCCAGTTTGTCATTGTTTCAATATTGATCCATCATTTCTCAAGTGAGACGCAAGTGTGCTTATCTAACACAGGGGTGTCTTTGTGTGTGACAATCAGGCTCATACAGGAAGAGATCTTTTTTGCTTGAAGTCAGGGCAAGTTAAGGTAAGCTAAATGCTATGTTTTATGAACAATGTTAAGTATTATGTATGTCTACATTTAAAATCATAGCATTTTCACATTTCACAAAATGTTTCTAGTTCCATTATAGTTGTATAACTTGTTATTCAATAAAAACTCCCCTTTTTATTATATATTATAATAAATATTATAGCCTACTGTTGAAATATAACATCATTTAAAAAAAAACTACATTTTCCAGTGAAAAACAACAATGGGAAAAACCCAAAGTGTCCTTGAGAAGAAAGGATACACTATCCAGAAGGAGATGGAGAATGGTGTCATTGCTACTGACAAAGATGGTGACTCATTTGTTATTAAAGAAATTAATCTTGAGGTAAGTGGGAACTGATATGAAACATGGGAAAACTAGTTTGATGTTTGATAAATATTCAGAAGTTCCTCGCAAACAGTTTAAGCAACAGATCCCATCGTAGTCTCGTAATGTAATAAAAAAGTGGTACAATTCACAGGTCTCGATTTCCCGATTACAAAACGTTTTGGCAGGAAACGTTTTGGCAGGAAACATTTATGGCGACATTGTAGTCTGCACATCACCAATGCACCATCAACATTTTCATATCTCAAAAACTCTGACTACCCCCAATAGAGCATCTTTGGGATGTGGTGGAACGGGAGCTTCGTGCCCTGGATGTGCATCCCACAAATCTCCATCAACTGCAAGATGCTATCCTATCAATATGGCCAACATTTCTAAAGAATGCTTTCAGCACCTTGTTGAATCAATGCCACATAAAATTAAGGCAGTTCTGAAAGCGAAGGGGGTCAAACACTGTATTATAATGGTGTTCCTAATAATCCTTTAGGTCAATGTATGTCATGCTATAAAATGCAAATTAATTTTTTAAAAATCATACAGTGTGATTTTCTACATGCTTTGTATGTAGGAAAACATGCAAAATCGTCAGTGTATCAATTTCTTGTTCTCCCCACGGTATTAAAACAATGTACAGTTTTGAATTACAATAGCAATTATATTTTGCCAAAAAACATTAATTTAGTGTTTTGATTGATCGAGCTAGCTGTGAACAGTCAACCATTGCTGTGTTAGATCAGATTAACTGAATTATCAGAGTAAAAAATACATTAAGATGACCAGATGAAAGAGAGGGGTCATGTTAAGTGGCATAGTTTGGGTTTAAATCATGCTTTCAGGTTCATTAAATGCTTCATCTTAATACTAATACTCTACTTCTACCTGATTAGGAACTTTCTAAAGTGTGACCTCTAGGACTTTGGCACTGGTGTGCCTGCTCCATGTAAATAACATGTTCCTCTGCCATACTTTAGGTTATACTTATATATAAACTATATAGTGATTTAAAATGAAGTGACATTTCATTTGTTGTTACAAATCAATTGACGCCTTTTGATTTGACACCTTTTGATTTGTAAGCTTATCATCAATTACATACATAAGGTGTGCAGTCAAAAGGTAATTGGTATCAAATATAACACCCCCCTTGATTTAAAGGGAGAAAGAAATATGTAAAATATAATATCTGTAAAGTCTAGTATTTATGTATGTACTATTGTGTTGTTTTTTTTGCTTCAACAGACCACTGATGCTGAAAAGATATTCTCTGAGATAGGACCTCTATTGGAAATAAATCACCCTCATATATGCAAGTTATAAGAACTCTTTTCAAGGTAACTAATATATGTAGATCATTTTTTCAATTTTGAGAATTATGTTGGATTGTTTTCCACGGATAAAAAATATATATAGTCTGCATTTAAAAACATAATTTTCATGAAAGATATGCATTTTTGCAGATGGTAATAGTTACTATGTAGTTATGGACCATTGTGAGGGTGGAGATCTGTCACAGAAGATAAGAGACAGGGATGGAGACTGGATTCCTTTCTCAGAAGAACAGGTATTTCAGATTAATATCATATTAATTGTGTTCCTGGCTGACTGTTTTTACTGATGTTGTTTGCATAATAGGTTGCATGTCAAGTCATCAACTGTGCTGTCTGGTTTTACATTGGTTCATCAATGTAAAACCAGGCTGATATGTTCATTTTACCTGGTGTTTTATTAAATATGACAAGTTCTTCTGCAGCTAGTCAGCCTGGAACACAGCCATTTTCATTTATAACACTGCATCCAAACTATGTTACTCCATGTTAAACCAAAGTCATTAACTGTATTTCTTCCCAGATCATGGACTGGCTTGTTGAGATCTGTATGGCCGTTAAGCATAGTCCACGACAAGGGTCTTCTTCACAGAGACCTGAGACCACAGGTAAACCTCCATCTTCAAAAAAAGAAAATTCAGTATGTTTTTATGACATCAGAATGATACAGGGTGGGCTGAATTCAAACCATGCTGCAGTGGGTCTAGTCCCCTGGACCATCCTAGGCCCCACACTGGGCTGTCATGTGGTTCTCAACCCTTCTCATTGGTGACCCCCAGGTTTTCCATGTATTTAATCTACTCCACAAATGTGACACATGATTCAACTGGTCAACTTATCATTACTCTCTTGATTACATTAATCAGAATCCTATGCTATAATAGAGGTTTGAGAAGTTAGCACGGTAACTCTATCCACTCTGAGGTCAACTGAGGATAATTGGTATGACAAAATCCGGCTAACAGTTTAGGTCAATGTGTTTCGCAAAATATTATTTAGAACTAGTAACTTGTACTCTAAAATTACCCAAAAGCTTGGCAACAATTACAAAATACAATTAAAATTATCTAAAAACCAAAGTCTGCAAATAAAATACAGAGCACTTTTGCAAGGTATTATATTTAGTTAAAATGAATTCTCTTGAGATGTCTAAATACACATACAGGTAACATCAGAGGTTTACATGCACGTAGGTTGAAGTGAACTCATTTTTCAACCACTTCCCAGATTTCATGTTAAACTTTGGCAAGTCTTTTAGGACATCTACTTTGCATTGGACAAGTAGTTTTCCAACAATTGTTTAGAAACAGATTATTTCACTTATAATTCACTATATCACAATTCAGAAGTTTAGATACACTAAGTTGACTGTGCCGTTAAACAGCATGGTAAATTCCAGAAAATTATTTCATGGCTAATAACTTGAGTCAATTTGGAGGTGCACATTTTACTGGATACTAAAGGACACAATCAACAAAGCAGTCAAAGGTCACAAACATGACAAGTATATAACATATCTTTTACACTTATTTAAATTCTGAGAATGTTGCTGAGGTTGTTTTCTTGCAATTAAACTGCATGTAAACGTCTGACTTCAACTGTTTTCTGTATGTTGCGTACATTTTTTGACATGTTTTTTGAAGTCCTGGAGCAAATTAAAGTTTACCTATATTAGCTATAATTCCCCCCTTTCCCGTGTGGCACACTCTATGAGCCACTCTATGAGCCACTCGGAAAGACTGGGCAGAAGTGAGACTGGTGCAACGGGTTTACTGGACAGGTGTCTAAAGATCCCGTCGGTACCAGCTGCACAGCCGGATGTCACCCAGGTTTGTTTGTCAGCCTCGGCGACACAGGTCTGCAGGTGATGGATGTGGTCAACAGTGTAACATGGACACAGATTGACATGTTTAGTAGTTACAGCAGCAATAAGAGGCATCTGAGCAGCCTCCTTCGTCGATTTGTCTGCCATGGAGTTACCTACCGACACCCTGTCATTACCACCTTAATGCGCGGGGCATTTGATAATGGCAAGATGTAAGCTTCTAGCAAGTTATAGCTTCTATAAAGTTTCCAACCTGTAGAGTCATACGTGTACCAGGAGAGTTAAGCGTATGGACCTGGTACCACTTCTACCCTGTTAAATGTTTTGTTCAATTAAATGGCCTAGACAAGAGAGCTAGTGACAAAGACTGTACAGGCTTGGACTAATTGTGATAAATCGTAGAAATTACCTTATTTTTTTTAAACACCCCAAAAGAGAAACATTATCCTTTTTTTCTCATAAAACTAAAAAGTATGTTAAATATGTTACGACAAACCATAGAAAAAATTATTTGTGCTGCATGAGAATTAACCAGCACATATGGTGTAAGTATGGCAATTGCCACGCTGGTGTTTATTTGAAGATTACAGAAGACTTTGCAGAAAAGTTTTACAGAAAAATATAGCACATACTCAATATTGCACACTATTATATTCAATGTATTTGTCGTCTATGCTGAACCTCCTTCCAATAGCCAACAGGTGGTGCTAAAGAAGAATAGAGAGCCGTGACGTAATTTAATTGTCCAGCTTTACCATTACAAGCCCTGAATGGTTTATATTTATAATAATTATTCACATACACCTTTTGCTATAATATTCATCAGAACACAGATCATTACATACCAAAAATAGAGAACACAAGTGTGGTGTGTGCGATAGTAAGGAACGCAACCCAATCACTCTGTTTTATTGAGCACATATTCTCATTCTCACACACATCCAGTCTCCAACCGTGCACACACAAAATTCTTTGCTCACTCGCTCACACACAAACACTCATTCAATGTCGACCATTCATACTTCTGTATACAGTGTAGAGATTTTTTGTTCCCAAACCTAACTTTATTGGGGATCCTCAACATAAGGTTTCTTATTTTTAGGACCAGTCTATGCTTGGCATATAGGGATTCGTCAACCACTGCTATTGCATCCCACCAAGGGGAGTAATGTGACCCAATTAGGTTGCGTCCACCACACCTGTCTAATCGCCTGCAAGGGGACTCTAACCACCTCTGCAGAGGGGGACTCTAAGCCCCCAGCGGCAAGTTGATAACCGGTCAAATAGCTCCCTCACTTTTAGGTGTGAATGAGGTCTCGGGAGTGCCAAATTAGTTATTCCATCTTGGGAACCTAGCTCGTACTGGTTGTACTATACTGTTCAGGAGTTCTCTTAAAGATCAAGTATTTATCACAGCAGTCCGTTACATCTCTTTTTTTGTTCTTTAACTTCTTATTGAAGGATTTTCTATATTTTTCTTTAGTACATAACATCAATTCAATGCAACAACAGTAAAACATGTACCATCAACAATCAACTGTTATTTTACATGTAATAAATCAGACTTTTACATGTAATTAAATCAGACTTTTACATGTAATAAATCAGACTTCATCACTCCCGGCTCCGGTGCACAACAATTCACCCCTCTAACAGACTGATACAAACATATTGCGAGTTTTGTCAAGCAGGTTTCACTTACCTATTTATGATGTGCCCAGTTCAGTCAGCTGGAGAGGGTTGAAAAGCAAACACCGTCGTCGTGAAGATATTGAAGTCCCATCTGGGGTGTCAAATGGAGGAAGATGGAAAATGTTTGCGATTTATAAAAAAATAAATAAAAAAATAACTCCTCAGAGTCTGGTATAACAGTTGATTATTTCAAGTTTAATTACTTGGCACCACAGGGAACAACCATCACAATACTGACAGAGAATGAGTACAGAGACTAGGAAAGTAGCATCATGACAGATTGTTCTGATTATGCATTTCAAGCTTCAAGCTTATATCCTCCTCCAACAGTATAGATGACATAATTAGCATTTGCAGAATGTACATACAAGGTGCAGTAGCCACTACGGTGTAGTCTAAAAATGCAAGGTTGCGCAAATAGCTCCAGGAGACAGAAAATCCATAATGGTCCAAAATGTATTTGTTTCAACATAGTGATCACAATCCAATCACAAAATCCATGTAACGGTACATACAAGATCAAATGAATCACCCTCTGGACAGATGTGGACCTCTCCTCTAATTTTATACAATTGACTGACGACAGCCTGTAGATTAGATTCAAGGTAATTGTTTTCACACCAACCAGTGCAAGGGTTAGGACTGCAGAAACACCGTTGTGTATACATTTGGGACACAATACAGTAGATTGAGGCACATCTGAACAACACAAACAATAACAAATAAAAGAAAGACTGCAGATAAAAATGTGCCTCTGAATCACAGAGTAACAAGGCTACTAAAGTTAGTGTCAGGCAGACATGCAATATCTACAGTTCCATTGTATTAAATATGAAGCCTGTGCAGCCAGCTAGTTTGCATAGTACTCATTACGCAACATTTAATAACAAAGAACCCTAAATACTGAAGAATATGTTTGCCCACAGAGCATGGGTAAATACATATGCTATTTTTGTTGTGTGATCAAGCTAATAAACACCAATTATATTTTTCACAGCTTGTTCTGTATTTACATAGTGTGCCAATTGTTGTAAAGGGTGCTGTCCTGGATGCAATCACACAATCCATTCCTTTAAATTACACACATCTTGCTGATAGTAGTCTTACCACCACAGTTCCATTTTCCTCACTTCATTAAAAGAAAACCGGCGTCATTATCTATTAACTATGGACCATTTGGTCTTCCATGTTATCGCCAGGCTAGACATTTTTTGACCAAATGAGGATCCAGGGGTCATCAGTGGTCTCCTGACCGAAGAGAGATGCCAACAAGCAGGCACCACCAACAAAGACGTAGGACTACCATTCAATGCTCAGGCCCCAGTAGCTCTGAGCATCGACTCACATTTTACCACTGTGACTGCGGCAGATCCCGAGCCCAAGCCCACCAAAGATTACGCTGGAGGCCACTTGGAAGTAAGTTAGAAAGCTACCTAACATTAAAATAAATGAAGTGCCTACTCACTGCAAATCCATGCATCCAAGCCCAAATTAAATGTTTTATGTAGGTTATTACACAAAGATTAGGCAATGTTAGCATCAACCTCTGAGCTCTGGCATGTTAAAGTTGTAAATATGATGTTATGCTATCTAGCTCAGTGTGTTACAGTACTGTATTACTTGGCTAGGCTAGCCCTTTCTACTATTGAGGCTGTGGTACATTTACAAAAATGTTGCCCTTTTTCAGCCAACATTGCATTACATTTAGTAACTTTTTATGTTTGGTTAATTTGATTTTGTAGAAAAATAGGCGAAATGGAGGGCGCCATCAAAGACATTAGAGAATCCATCAACAAGATAAAATCGAAGATGCATGTCAATAAATGGAAGCATGCAACTGCCGCTGGAGCTGTGTAAGCTGCAACTCTCTGTTATACATATTTAACGGCTAAGGCAATGGCCTAAAATAGATGGTTTGCATTCACATTGGTAACATATTTTTGTATCATTCCAACCCCAGGCATCGGTAAGGCAAGTCGTCAGAAACCTTGGAGAGCTCCAGTGGAGAGTGGGTCCAGGTGACTGGTATGTAAGAATTGGCATACTTTTTAGATAGGGTTAATTATGTCACGTTTGAATACAGGCACAGATATACATTGAGTAGACTATGTTAATACACTGTCCTGTTTTTGGCAAGACCTAGAAGAGGGAATATCTGTTACTGAGTCAGTCCGTCGGTCCCTGACGGACTGACTCAGTGGCTGACTACCCTTTGTTAAATAGTGTAGTGGTTAGAGACGCGGGCTGCAGAACAACAGGTCCCACGTTTGACTCCTGTAACAATCAGCTTTATTCGCCAGGTATGTGTACACATATGAGAAATTTGACTCTGGATTATACAGGCTCATGATGTGCTTATTCATAAAAAACTTAAACAAAGGACACTCAACAAGAGTCACCGACTGCAATATACAGTACACATGAATACACATAATAAACCAAACAACAACATAGATTATGCCTGAGGTTCAGTACAGACAAAAACTATGCTGGATATAACATTTTGTTGCTATGTAATAGGATAGACAAACACTTTGCTGCCTACACCATTCTCTCGTCTTTTCACTTGCCAAAATTCAGTTATCGTGTATTGATACTCAATGTCATTCACTAAATACCTGTTAAAACGGCCAGAGGTAAAAGAGGATTTGTTCAGAATAGACAAAAACTTCACTGGCTGCAACCTTCTGTAGCTACGAGAAGCCTAAAATGAAACTGTTTACTGCAGCGATGGCCAAACAAGGCCAATTCTGGCAGCACTCAGATTTTTCATTATCACAATAAAAGCCGTCATTGAAATGTATAAGGCCATATAGTTAACAATCTAGTATGTAAAAAAATTACAGACAAGAACAACACTGGAACGAACATTCAACATAAAATGACAGACTACATTGACAGACTAGATTAACTACACTGAACAAAATTATAAATGCAACACTTTTGTTTTTGCCCCCATTTATCATGAGCTGAACTCAAAGATCTAAGACTTTCTCTATGTACACAAAAGGCCTATATCCCTAAAATATTGTTCACAAATCTGTCTAAATCTGTGTTATTGAACACTTCTCCTTTGCCGAGATAATCCATCCACCTCACAGGTGCGGCATATCAAGATGTTGATTAGACAGCATGATTATTGCACAGGTGTGCCTTAGGCTGGCCACAATAAAAGGCTACTCTAAAATGTGCAGTTTCATCACATAGCACAATGCCACAGATTTCACAAGTTTTGAGGGAGCGTGCAATTGGAATGCTGACTGCAGGAATGTCCACCAGAGCTGTTGCCTGTGTATTTAATGTTAATTTGTCTACCATAAACCGTCTCCAAAGGCATTTCAGAGAATTTGACAGTACATCCAACTGGCCTCACAACCGCAGACCACATGTAACCACACCAGCCCAGGACCTCCACCTCCAGCATCTTCACCTCCAAGATCGTCTGAGACTAGCCACCCGGACAGCTGCTGCAACAATCGGTTTGCATAACCAAAGGATTTCTGCAAACAAACTGTCAGAAACCGTCTCAGGGAAGCTCATCTGCATGCTCGTCGTCCTCATCGGGGTCTCGACCTAACTGCAGTTCATCGTCGTAACCGACTTGAGTGGGCAAATGCTCACATTTGGTGGCGTCTGGCACTTTGGAGAGGTGTTCTCTTTACGGATGAATTCCGTGTTTTCACTGTACAGTGGAGATGGCAGACAGCGTGTATGACGTCGTGTGGGTGAGTGGTTTGCTGATGTCAACATTGTGGATCGAGTGGCCCATGTTGGCGGTGGGGTTAGGGTATGTGCAGGTGTGTGTTATGGACGTGATCCAGGTCCTGCATGATCCAGGTCCTGCCAATATCCAGCAACTTCGCACAGCCATTGAAGAGGAGTGGACCAACATTCCTCAGGCCACAATCAACAACCTGATCAACTCTATGCGAAGGAGATGTGTTGCACTGCATGAGGCAAATGGTGGTCACATCAGATACTGACTAGTTTTCGGACCCCCCCCGGACCCCCCCTGGACCCCCAAATACAGTGAAACTGCACATTTTAGAGTGGCCTTTAATTGTGGCTAGCCTATGGCACACATGTGCAATAATCATGCTGTCTAATCAGCATCATGATATGCCACACCTGTGAGGTGGATGGATTATCTCGGCAAAGGAAAAGTGCTCACTAACACAGATTTAGACAGATTTGTGAACAATATTCGAGAGAAATAGGCCTTTGTGTGCATAGAGAAAGTCTTAAATCTTTGAGTTCAACTCATGATAAATAGGGGCAAACATTATATGTCAATTTGCTATACTGACACCTGGTCACCTCTGTGGTGTTGTGGTTAAAGACACAGCCTTTCACGTGGGCGACCTAGGTAAGAATCTTGAGAGGGCAGGCATGATAAAAACGTTCTATTGCCTTCTGGCTGAACTAGGCTTGCCAGGTTTCTTGTTTTTAGAAAACACGTGTTATACTTATATGCAAACACTATCACTTAAGCTCTTGATGTTTTTGATGAGTTGTTACGTTGTACTCCTGACTGAATGTTTGACGTGGTTAAAGCAGTTACTTTGAGCATATTTATACTAATTCCTAATTATTTCAGGTACTGGGTGATAACCGAGGGAAAGGATCCCATGTCCAGCCAAACCAGAGTGAGAGGGAGAACTAAAGAACCACCAAGCCAACCTTCCCACAAGAGGTATTTGTCTGTGGGAGACGAAATTGAGACATAGACCCAATATTAATGGATAATTCGTTTTGAAATGAATGAGTTTGTCAGGATGGTTGAATGTTTTCAGACAATTATAGTTTATGTTTACAAGTGTAAGTCTAATGTTGATATTTCCTTTGCTGTTCAAATAAATAAATATCGAACCAATGATCACAGTCAACCGTTTTTTTCATTCAAAGATCACTTCAGGTGCATGCATATGGTTATTTTTTGTGGATTGTTTTATTAATCTCAATTAATTAAATGTTTTATTCCCTCGTTCAAATTATAGTCAATTATTATGTAGGCTATGGACAAGACATGACATATGCTATTTCCTTAGCAGCATACTCTCCAAATATAATACATTCCTTTAATATTAGTTATAGGGAAACCTGATTCTTCAAGTAGATGACATGATCCGAATCCGGTCATAGGCTGTAAATTTTCCTAATGTCATACCGTACATGCATTGGGTATATCTTATCCCCAGATAGAGTGGAAGAAGAATGTTTTTTTACCTTCCGAATTCAAGATTTTACTGTACATTAGGGACATTTTAGCCCATATCGACAAGAGTGCTTAATATGAAAATACAGATTCTGAAATGTGCCATGATAAGAAATCAATAACAGTCATGTTAAATCCATATTTTGTGGTCTCTTTTTTCAAATTTGGGAATGTGAAACATTTTATATGTACAAATTTTCAGGGTTTTGGGGATTAGATATTCAATGAATAGGATGGCAGGTTCACGTGCTTGAGGTAGTCTGATATGTCCAGGAGTAATCACCGTGTCAAGGGAACATAATGATTCAGAATTTCATACAAGCTTATGTGGTGCCAAAAAGGATTTCGGATTTTCTCATGACATGAAGTAAATGACAGTTGTGGTTGGAGCTTATTCACTCTGTATTTTGTGGTCTTTTTACTAAATTCCGGAAAATATAGCCTTGTATATATCTGTATTTTTAGGGTTTTCGCCCAGTGTGGTCTTAACCCTTGTATAGCGGTAATAGCTTATGCCATACAGTTAACCATTTCTGAATAACAACAAATTGCTAATTCAGTAGGTGTTTCTGAAGAGAGGTTTGTGAACCACTAATGGCCTGGGGAATTGTGTTACATTTTATTTTTGAAAAAAGAAAATAATCTTGAATTCAGCCTTTAGACATGACAATGAACGTTAGTTACCTAAAACTAATTATGCAAGATGCAACAGCCAATCAGGGCACGCCTGCCCCTATATAGGACCCGTGAGCCCAGAGAACATCCTCCGAAGTTTATTCAGCATAACACGTGGGACGGCAGGGCAACAGGTCTAGGGGGCTCCGCTCCACTCCACTCAATAACCAGAGTTATATTCCCGGTAACTAACGTTATATGTCGTGGAGCTCCGCCCCCTAGAGGGGCTTTAGCTCCTAGTGGTTCACCGCGGAGCGAGCGAGCCAAGGATGTACTCCCTGCCGGACCACCAGTAAGGCTCACAGGGTCCAGTAGAACCCTAAAACCCCAAGATGAAACATCCCCGATTGCTGAAAATGTCAGAAAGGGATGATCGTAATGCGTTATTGATGGAATCCCTCTTCAGAGCAGGCCCGTGAACACATAGCTCACCCCAGGGAGAAAGGATGTTGAGCTCAAGCGAAAGGGAAACGTATCCGTTCCACATAAGCACTACAAAAAACACTCATGCACCACACATAACGAGATGAGGGGCATGGGGTTACAAAAAAAACATAATATGAATGCCGAAAGCGACGACCACGCAAATGGCATCCACTCTGACCCGTGGAAAAGGGCAGAGGAGGCAGCACGGAGATCCTCCGGAACAACAGAACCAGACGCCAAAGTAGGTCAAAGTGATGCAGTCACAAAGCCAGTGGGGGAGATGCTGCTTAGAAAGCGGACGACCCAACCGGGAATCCAAATAGCAAATAAAAAGCTGGGGAATCAGTCTGACAGACCTGGTGTGCTCTACGTAAAGCATGAGAGTGCGTACCGGACACAGGCAGTGGAGCCTCTCGTCCTCCTCACAGACATGTGGAGGAGGTAAGAAGGCCTGTAAATCGATAGTCCTCGACCGAAAAGAGCTGTTGATAGCCTTGTGTACGAAGGACGGAGATGGCTGACATGGTACAGTAATGACACCACTCCCAATAATGCTCTGAGAGAGGAAGAGCATGAAGTTGGGGGACGTTGGTCAGGAAACATTTGAATTCCCTCTCTGCCCTTACCGCCGGCGAGCTGGACCAGAGACGAAGAGACACGGCCCAAGGAGGGCAGGGAGAGAAAGGGATGAGAAAAATCAGAAGAAAAACTTGGAGCTGCATCGACCACGGAAGAAGCCCCTGTGCGTCCGGTGCAGACTGTCTGGGCCTGCTTAAGGTGGAGGATAGCCTTTAGATTACCCACTACCTCTTCGAAGTTACGTGACGACGAACTAGGAGAACGATATAAAATATGGGAGGCCGCCGACGCAAGGAGAGCAACGTTGTTCGCTGCGGCCAAGGCCAGTGATCCCAGGACGTAAACTTTATCCCGTGTAGTGATCCTTGGTGGAAGGCAAGGCAGGCGTCTTCCCCAACCAGCCCCAGGAAGGCAGGAAATGCGCGGCCAACTCGGTCTCTAGAGGAGGGATGGCCGAGCTGATGGGAGTCTGCCTACCGTAGACCATGGTGAAGGGGGTGTAGGACTTAATAGCAGCTCTGGCGGAAGCCGGAGCAGACCAGGATCCCTCTGCAATGGCTACATTTTACCCAGGAGCTGAAGGAGATGCGTATAGCAGGCCTCTCAGAGAGGTAGTAATCCGGTTCTCCCAGGCGAAAAACTTCTTCATCGTAAACAAATTCTCAGAGTAATCAGTAGACACTCAGCATGCGTTTGCTGAATAAAGGGGGAGGGTGTTCTCTGGGCTCACAGGTCCTGTATAGGGGCAGGCGTGCCCTGATTGGCTGATGCATCTTGCATAACGAGTTTTCAAGTATGGCCGCAGATGCGGCCAGGGTAAATCACTAGGAGCTAAAGCCCCTCTAGGGGGCGAAGCTCCATGACATATAACTATTTAATGTGATATAAAGTGTTGGGTTTCATGTTGTTTTCAGTAACATTTCTTTTTTGACAACAGAATATATTCCTCACTAGATTTGGGACAATTTGTTTGGGAAATTTTGGAAGAGTCATTAAAAAGTAAGGTATTTTTTGATAATAATTTATTGTAAAAATATATTCTAGTACAGCAGAGTTTTATTCTGTTTAGACGATTAACTGTTGTGTTTCTTTTCTACCAGTGTTGAAAGATCTTCAGAGAATGGAGCATTGGCATATTTAGGTCCAGAGATTCTGAAAGGTGAAACATATAACACCAAAAGGTAATTTGATATATCAACAGCAAGCTGCAACCGTATGATAATGTACCAATCATTTATAACATCATGACCACTGACACGTGAAGTGAATAGCACTGATAATCTTCTTATCATGGCACCTGTCAGTGGGTGGGATATATTAGGGAGCACATGAACATGCTGTCCTCAAAGTTGATGTGTTATAAGCAAGAAAAATGTAAAAAGTGTAAGGGTCTGAGTGACTTTGACAAGGGCCAAATTGTGATGGCTAGACGACTGGGTCAGAGCATCTCCTAAACTGCAGCCCTTGTGGGGTGTTCCCGGTCTGCAGTGGTCAGTACCAATCAAAAGTGGTCCAAGGAAGGAAAAGGCGACAGGGTCATGGGCAGTCAAGGCTCATTGAATGCAAGTGGGAAGCGAAGGGTGGCTGATGTGGTCCGATCCAACAGACGAACTACTGTAGCTGAAATTGCTGAAAAACTTAATGCTGGTACTGATAGAAAGGTGACCATACAATGCATCGCAGTTTGTTGCGTATGGGGCTGAGTAGCTGAACACCAGTCAGGTTGCCCATGCTGACCCCTGTCCACTGCCGAAAGGGCCTACAATGGGCACGTGAGCATCAGAACTGGACCACGGAGCAATGGAAGAAAGTGGCCTGGTCTGATCAAATCACGTTTTCTTTTACATTACGTGGATGGCCAGGTGCGTGTGCGTTGCTTACTTGGAGAACACATGAACCAGGATGCACAATGGGATGAAGGCATGCCGGCAGAGGCAATGTGATGCTTTGGGCAATGTCCTGCTGGGAGAGCTGCCATTCATGTGGATGTTACTTTGACATGTACCACCTACCTGAGCATTGTTGACCATGACCATGTGCACCCTTTCATGGCAACGGTATTCCCTGATGGTCTCATTCAGCAGGATAATGTACCCTGCCACAATGCAAAATTGGTCCAGGAATGGTTTAAAGAACACAACAACGAGTTCAAGGTGTTAAATTGGCCTTCAAATTCCCCATATCTCAATACAATTGAGCATCTGTGGGATGTGCTGGACAAACAAGTCTGATCCTTGGGGGCCACACTGCAATTTTTTTAGGCAGGTGGTAATAATGTTATGGTTGATCATTGTATGTTCGGCCCAAATTTTTTGGCCATATTCAAGAGGATCACAATGCCAACTGATTAATCCATACAATCAATGTTTCATAAATAACTAATATTTTTTATGAATAATATTATTTACTCATGATACATTGTGGTTATACATTGTGGTACACGCCATATAAAAAAGTAGGATTGTCCCCGCAAATAAAATCTAGGTCAATTAAATTGTCATGTCTATGTCAATGAAACTGTGTATTTTTGTGGTGACAGTACATTGGTTTTCTTCCACAAATGTTTGATTCCACAAATTTCTATCAAGCATAGAGTTGAACATTATCTTCCATCCTCTTCAGGCCCTGGGTACACTGTAGGTGTTTAATGATAACGAGAATTTTGTGAAGTCCCTACCTCCATCCATTGCTATTTAGGAAAAGGTTGATATTAGCTAGCTAAACACGAATGAAAAGAATCTTACCGTGACATAAAATTGTCAGGAAAAAGTCTTTAGATTTTGAATGATTGGTGTCATGTTTGATTGGTGTCAGTTTTTGCAAAATGAACAGTCATTTGACCTCATGTTGGAATATGTCATAATATTTTTAGCCAGAGAGCATCAGATATATGGCCTATACAGTATTGACATATTAATGTATTTGACCCTCTTTGGAGTGATATATGGCCTACACAATTTTGAAATATTTGTGTAATATTACAGTGATATATGGTCCCTGGGGTGTGTGCTGTATGAACTGTGCATGCTGCAGTCTGCAGTAAGTTCTACTTCCATCTTAATGTTTTGTTTACCACTTGATAATGCAAAAATCTGTGTAATGGTAACAATTCTTTCCTTACAGTTCACAGCAGAGAGCACAATCAAGCTCACCTCCAAAATATTAGATGGTGTTTACCCATCTCTCCCAGAGAGCTTCTTACCTGAGCTCCGTGCCTTGCTTTGTTACATCTTCCATCAAGACCCATCCATTAGACCTTTAGCTGGAGAGATCCTGGCAACTCCCTTCATTATTAGTTTCCTCACAAAAAAGGTTTGCAATAGAAGACAACATTGCATAATGTATATGTTCATTAGTTTGTTCTTTTGTTCATTCATTCATAATTAATTAAATTAAATGATCAGTCTGAATTCATTTGTAGAGTGAGAAAACTTTGAAGAAACTCCAGACTAATCTGGACAACCTGAGAGCGTTGGCAGACGGCTTGGAGCGTGTGCACCAGGGCACCACCATAGGCAGTCTGGCAGGAGGTGTTATTGGGGCCGCTGGAGGAATCACCTCCATAGTGGGACTCATCCTAGCTCCCTTCACTCTGGGCGCCTCCCTGATCGTCACTGGGGTCGGTGTTGGGGTGGCTGTCGCTGGTGGAGCCACAGCCGGAGTATCCAACATAACCAACATGGTCAATCAGTCTACAGACCGAAAAGCCATCAAGAACATCATCATCGAGTTCCAGGAGAAGATTAAGTCTTTGGTGACATCTATACAAGTCATCGCTGAGGGGTTGGAGACACTGAGGGCAAGTGTCTCCTTTGACACAGGAAGTGACAACTCCACTTCTGAGAATCTGTCAAGGGTTGGAGCAAGAATTGGGAGGGGCCTAGGGGCCATTCCAGAGCTTGTCCGATTGGTCCAAGTGGCCAATATTGGCAGGGTTGTAGCCCAAACTGCCAGGGCAGTGCGTGTGGCAGAAGTGGCAACAGGAGTTTTCTCAGCTTTTTTTGTAGCAGTGGATCTGTACTTCATCGCCGTGGATGCCAAAGAGATCCACAACATCCGACAGGCAAAGGCGAACAGGCAGTCTGTTGATACCAGTCGTTTAGAAGTGATGGACACTGACTCGACCACAGGGCTGAACCCTGAAGGTGAAGATCCAGTAGCTGAACCCAAGCCTGAGGTCAAATCAGAGACCATGAAGTTCATCCAGACGATCAGACAGACAGCTGATCAGCTACAGGAGAGCCTGATGGAACTGAGTGACATCATTGCATTAATTCCAAAGTCCTAGAAGACTATTACTGGGACAACTGAGACTATGCTGTGTTGAGATGATTTCAAAATATGTGGAACAAGAAATATAAGAGATTTAATAACTCCAGTACGAGCGATGTTACTTTCAAACCATGACTGGCTTACAGTTTTCAATCATCTTTAACTTTTATTATCAGCTCTGAAATTCATGTTCAAATCCACTATGGTGTATTTGAAGACAGCAATACTGCTGAACTTTATGCTTTTTTCTTCTTCCAAACTGATGACATATCTTTTACACAATTAAAACATTTCAGTATATTTTTTTAAATCTTATAATAGTCTACACAAATTGGTGGTTGTGACTGTATGAAATTGACATTTTTGCAATAAAACATGAGATTGTGACAACCAAGGGCGGTTTAATATTTTTTTTAAATGCAATATCAATTCAGTTATGTTATATTTTAACTTGCCTGTAACATAAGGTCATATAACAAGGGTAGGGTATTGGAACCCGTTCCAAATTTCCATGCAATCAAAAAGACACATGCATTTCGATTCTGCTTCGGTTCCTTACATTTTTATTTCAGTGACACATTTTAGAGTTCATAAAAGTTGCATTTATCTGCCAGCACCTGCTACATGGATGGCAGACCTAATGTCAACAAGCAGACAAGCTTCTGTCTACATCCTGGACCATGGGTGACCACAGCAAACACTTAAAAGTTTGGCTTAGCTGCACAAATATGTTTTGTGCAAGGGAGGAAGCACTTCCAGTATGATTAAGCATTTACATCCACATGGCAGGACTTTGAAAGAATGCACCGTGTTCAATGTGTTGCTGTCTCCCAGTTCCAGCCACAACAACGTCCCAGATACAGCTAACAGTAGCAACGTCTCATGCTCAGGTACACAACAGAGTAGGGCTGTCAAACCTCCTCTATAATACTATTGGAATTTTAATCCTTATTATTTTTTCTTTTGACAAAAATATCATTTTAATTCTCAAATTTAGCACATCAACTTATTGTCAATTAGACATCAGTGATGATAGCAACCACAGCAAGCTGTGGGTACGGAGGGTACTGACTGGTGTCAAGCTAACTTAGCTAGCTAGCTAACGTGAGCATACTATACTAACGTACATGAACACCAAGCTAACTAGTTTACTATAATATATATCAGAATTATTATTATATATAACCTCTACCAACTGGTCTGTGGGTACATTTATGTCATCTACCCAGCCTTCTTGTAATTCCTTTCAAACTAGAAAGCCCACTCATCACAGTATCATAGCTAGACAATGTTATTTATTCCACTGCTCCAGTCTCTGAGTTCTCTCTCTATTCTCTAACGCTGACATTCGCTGGCATTCGCCTTTCATATTGAAGGTAAGAAATTATGTCTGCAAATAAATCTAATATAATGTACATTTGTGCCAGACCGCGTAAGCGGAGCCAGCTAAAAAGAGCAAATTTCTCTTACTTACAAGTCAAGGTGTTGACTTGGCCTCCAAATTCCACAGATCTAAATCCAATCAAGCATCTGTGGGATGTGCTGGACAAACTTGTCCAATCCATGGACCCCTACTCGCAACTTACAGGACTTAAAGGATCTGCTGCTAACATTTTGGCACCAGATACCACAGCACACCTTCAGACATTTAGTGGAGTCCATGTCTCGATAGGTCAGGACTGTTTTGGCAGCAAAAGGGGGTCTTACACAATATTAGGCAGGTGGTCATAATGTTATGGCTGATCGGTGTACAAATTTGCAGTAAAACAAGCAGGGGGATATTGCTTAACAAACACTTTTGAACTATTGATATTTGAACTTATGCCACAGCATGTAAACAGTTCAGTGACTGAGATGGCCAATGTGGCAAATGGTATATTTGCATATAGCCCTACTGTAGCTCTGATTGCCTGTGACACACAGGTCTGTATTGGGTCCAGGAATTACAATTTTAAATAATGTGCTCTTGCTCTGCATAATAAAAGTAATAACAAAGAACAACATTTGTTATTATGGTTTATGGCAGTACTATGGTCTGATGATCTATTTATTCCATCAATTAAGTAGTTTTTTTTCTATAATGAAAACTAATTGGGCAAAGTTTAACTTTGTAGTCTGGAAGGGCTAACGTGTTTCTGCTCAGCAGAAGTGGAGCTGCTTCTCAGGTGACACAATACGAGACATGCATACATACAGACTGGTGTCAAATGAAAGGAAAAGCCTACATAAAGTCTCAGTAAGGTGTTGGGCAACAAAATAGCACAGACAGCTTCAATCCGCTTTGGCAAAGATTCTATGAGTCTCTGGAGCTCCACTGAGGGATGGAACACCATTCTTTCATTTTTGTTTACATTTGGTGTTTTGATGATGGGGTGCTGTCTAACATCTAGGTCCCAAATCTCCCATAGGTGTTCAGCTGTGTTGAGACCTGGTCATTACGAAGGCCTTCATTCATTTAATTTTGTTATACTCAACAAACGATTCAGTGACCAGTTGATGGGGGCTTTGTCATCCTGGGAGATACCCAATAATAAAAACATTTCAATGCCACGTAATGTCACTCTTAATCCAAAATTGAGGTCAACTGGGCCTTCTCAGCATTTTTAAACATTCCACAAAACATGATTTTAAATGCGTAATTGTATCATGTAATACGTTTGTATGGAAACATCTGTTTTCGTTATGATCCCGCCACTCATTTGTTGAGGTTTTTCCTTTAATTGGTCACCCATCTGTACAATTACATTTTACCAAGCAGTACATAAGAGAGCAAGAGGAAGTGAGAAACTAGAACATGAAGACCTTGAGGACATAGAATGCAAATTTTAATTGGCTGTATTTGCTTACTTGGTGTTATGGTGCTGATTGTGGTGGACAACATAAAGCGATATCTATAATCTGTCTAGTTGTAGGATGTTGAGGAGGGTTTTAAGAGCAGTATAGTGGGTCCGTCACCAGTTTTGGAGGTGTTTTAATGTTGTGAGCTCTGGGGGGCTGTTCAATCTAAAACTAAAACCTATGCTCTGATCTGGAATTTACACATTATTTTAAATTATGGACACCTTTGTTTTGTTTCCTGATGAGATGCTAAATAAAGATACTGAACTGTCCATGAACGAAACAAAGGTGTCTGTCATTCTGTTTCATGCTCCTCTTTGTTTTAACTCATTGCTGATGTAATTGTAAACCCAACATCAACCCCTAGTGGTGATCTGGAATAACTTTTCTGGGATGATGTCATAGGACATGTGGCTACTGAAATGATTGTCAACCTTCCTTGACTGTGTACAGGATTGTCTGACCTAGTGCAGAACTGTGCACTTCTTCCAATTTCCCTATGTGAAAGCATTGCCTTGGCTAAAGGGACTTTCCACTATATTCGTTTCACCGGTCTGTTATTTCTTATATCCATGATATAAGGCAGGGTCTTAACGCACGCTTTACAAGAAAGCTGGAGAACTTGAATGACTTTCACCTATTACTCTTCAGACACTTGGCAAGTTCAAGCTAATGTGAACTGTTAACCTTAAGAGTAATGGACATACTAAAAACATGTTGGTATTAAATGTTGTTTGCTTTATCCTGTTTGCCATTGTTTTACATTTTATTCCACCACTGCTCAGGTGAGTCAGACGTGTGGGTTTAACTCAGGGGTGTGTTTATGTGGGACAACCAGGCTCATGTTTGTATAGTAGAGATCCTGTTTCCCTGAAGACAGGTACGATAAAATAAGTGATACATTTCATGAATGATGTTAGGACCACAGTATTATGTAGTCTGCTTTAAAAAAAAAATGGCAAAATGTTTCTAGTTCCATTATAGTTGTTTTAACTAAATATGCATATGTTGACATGACACAAGCACCCCTTTTTATCCATTACTGTAAAAACATTATTGCCTACTTTATATACAAATATTTGACAGCCTGAATATGACATTTGATTACAAGTGTCATTGCTGCTGACAAAGATGGTGACCTATTTGATATTAAAGAACTCAAACTTGAGGTGAGTGGGCACTGATATAAATACATAAGTCAGATAGACTTATGTATTTTGCATTACATGCAACATTGTACCCAATGCATGAGAAATGGAAATTCAAGTCCAACTCAATGCTGGATTTACGTGACATATTTTATTTGCGGGGACAATCATACATTTTCTCAGTGCACCAATAACAGGTGCTGGTCATAAAATTAGAATATCATCAAAAAGTTGATTTATTTCAGTAATTCCATAAAAAAAGTGAAACTTGTATAATGTATACATTCATTCCACAAGACTGATATATTTTGAGTGTTTATTTCTTTTAATTGTGATGATAACTGAAAACTAATGCAAATCCCAAATTCAGTATCTCAGAAAATTTGAATATTACTTAAGACCAATTAAAAAAAAGGATTTTTAGAAATGTTGGCCAACTGGAAAAGTATGAACATGAAAAGTATCAGCATGTACAGCACTCAATACTTAGTTGGGGCTTCCTTTTGCCTGAATTACTGCAGCAATGCGGCGTGGCATGGAATCGATCAGTCTGGGGCACTGCTCAGGTGTTATGAGAGCCCAGGTTGCTCTGATAGTGGCCATTCAGCTCTTCTGCATTGTTGCGTCTGGCGTATCGCCTCTTCCTCTTCCACAATACCCCATAGATTTTCTATAGGGTTAAGGTCAGGGCCAGTTTGCTGGCCAATTAAGAACAGAGATACCCTGGACCTTAAACCAGGTACTGGTAGCTTTGGCACTGTGTGCAGGTGCTAAGTCCTGTTGGAAAATGAAATCCGCATCTCCTTAAAGTTGGTCAGCAGCAGGAAGCATGAAGTGCTCTAAAATATCCTGGTAGACAGCTGCGTTGACCTTGGACCTCAGAAAACACAGTGGACCAACACCAGCAGATGACATGGCACCCCAAAACCATCACTGACTGTGGAAACTTTATACTGGACTTCAAGTAACATGGATTCTGTGCCTCTCCCCATCTTCCTCCAGACTCTGGGACCTTGATTTCCAAGGAAATGCAAAATTTACTTTCATCAGAGAAGATAACTTTGGACCACTCAGCAGCAGTCCAGTCCTTTTTGTCTTTAGCCCAGGCGCGACGCTTCTGACGCTGTGTCTTGTTCAAGAGTGCTTGACACTAGGAATGCGACAGCTAAAACCCATGTCTTGCATACATCTGTGCGTGGTGGTTCTTGAAGCACTGATTCCAGTTGCAGTCCACTCTTTGTGAATCTCCCCCACATTTTTGAATGGGTTTTGTTTCACAATCCTCTCCAGGGTGCGGTTATACCTATTGCTTGTACACTTTTTTCTACCTCATCTTTTCCTTCCCTTCGCCTCTCTATTAATGTGGTTGGACACAGAGCTCTGTGCACAGCCAGCGTCTTTAGCAATGACCTTTTGTGTCTTACTCTCCTTGTGCAAGGTGTCAATGGTCGTCTTTTGGACAGCTGTCAAGTCAGCAGTCTTCCCCATGATTGTGTTGCCTACAGAACTAGGCTGAGAGACCATTTAAAGGCCTTTGCAGGTGTCTTGAGTTAATTAGCTGATTAGAGTGTGGCAACCAGTTGTCTTCAATATTGAACTTATTTCTGAGATACTGAATTTGGGGTTTTCATTAGTTGTCAGTTATAATCATCAAAATTAAAAGAAACAAACACTCAAAATATATCAGTTCTGTGTGGAATGAATGTATACATTATGCAAGTTTCACTTTTTGAATGGAATTACTGAAATTAATCATATTTTTGATGATATTCTAATGTTATTGACCAGCACCTGTTTATCAGTGAATTCTTGGTCAGAGAAGGTTGACATTTAAAACATCCAAATGCGGGACAATTGGACAATTTTGTCAGATTGGCTCTGGAACCATTTGTGTTAGCCATTATCGGTGCCTTCCTCTCACTGTGTAATTTGTGGCCATTTCACAGCTTCAGTGGCCGGTGTCACATGCTGTGTTCAACAAACCACAATGTATCATGGGGAAAATAATATTAAAGTTTAAAAAATAACATTATGTGACGGTCCTGGCCGGACGGGACCATTCCGCTACGTGTTTTCTGTGTGTCCTTTGTTTGTCATGTACTTGTTTGATCTTTTGTGTTCTCATTTCAGTTAATCTGTTTATTCCTTTCACCTGTGTTTAGCCCCCACCTGTTTCTGTTCACCTTGTTAGTCCGTGTATTTCGATGACACATTTTCTCCCTGTCCTTGTCGGTCATTGTGTTGTATTGTGGCGTTCTATGGTTTCTGTGTAGAGTCTATTTTGTATCAGTAGTGCAGGGCACAGGGTTTTGTTTCCATGTTGTGCCAGAATATACAGCTCCAAAAAAAATGGAGACCACTACAGCGTTTCTTTGCTTTCCAAAAAAGTTGAAAAGGAAGGTTTTGAGTGAGGAAACAGAAGGATTAAAATTAAGAGACCACTGCAAATTTAAGAGACCTCACTCAAAACCTTCCTTTTCAAACCTTTTTGGAAAGGAAAGTTAAAAGTGCAGTGGTTCTATACATTTAAGGGCTCTATTTTGCCATGTAAAGATTATCAAAAAAATTACCATACTTTTCAGGGACTCTTCCACAATTTCCAAAACAAAGTGTCCCAAATTCAGAGAGGAAGATATTCTGCCTAAAGGCTGTATTCTTTTTGTATTAAAAATGAAAATGTAACAATATCCCAGGTCATTATACAACCATTAGCCATGTTATATAGATCATATACCACAATGTTTTAAATTTGTTTTTATTCTATGGTTTTTCATATTATTGTTTTAATATTTTTAAAGCAGGCAAGCAAGTTTATTTATATTTTGATTTTATAGGCCTACAAAAATTACAATAACAAACAAAAATATACCAACATATATTTGAGATCAGAGTTAAATTGACCTTTACCCTTTGTTGAGTATAACTATAATGGTAAAAACCAGAAAGGGAACCAGGCAAGCCTAGTTCAGCCGGCCCGCAATTAAGTGATAAATGTTGTTGCCCTCACTGGATTCATCGTCTGGTGCATTTTCTAAGAACGCATCCATGCATGCTTTTTGGGTCAGGCTAGACAAAAACTTTTGGTGGCTACAACTTTCAGGGGATACTTAATGTAAGTGTAAAATAAAAACTGTTTGCGACTATTTATGGTGGATTTTCAAAGTATGCATCCATGCATGCTTTTTGGGGTATTATAGGCTAGATCACCCACTTGGGCAGTAAAAGAGTAGGGGTTTCGTCTTTTCTCTTGATGAAAAAGTCAGTTACCTACATTGATAATTATTGTATTAATGTCATTCACAAATGAAAGAAAAACAAACAGTGTTGTGAGATGAAATTGCTTTGGTAGTGTAAAGTTCATCTTCAATCTCACTAGGAATTGCTCAATTTATATGACTATTCCAATTAGTAAGTTAGTAGATTACTGGTAGCCTATTACTGGCTAATAAGCTGTTAAAATGTCCAGTGGCAAAAGCCATTTATGTCAATCTCCCTCAGTCTGGGGTTCCATGCAAGATCTTATCTCTTGGAGTTGCAATGATCATGAGAAGGATGAGGAATCAGCCCAGAAATACACAGGAGGATCTTGTTCATGATATCAATGCAGTTCATAGATGCTATAATGTGGTGGAGGTAAACTTAATAAGAAACATTAGTCAGTTTAACACAATGCTTAATGGTAGAAACAGTAGAAACGTGGTCAGACGTACAGGCTGGGGTCATACACAGAAGGCACCGATACAAACTGAGGTACAAGAGGGCTAAGCAGGTCTCCAGGTCACAGGCAGGCAGAAGGTCAAAGTACTGTAGTCCAACAGACAGGCAAAAGTAAAGATAGAGACTGGGAATCAGAGTTAAAAGGCAGATCGGGTAGGAGCAGGTCGTTACACAAAATCCAAAACTGTAGCAATCCAAAAGAGGGCTTAGTAAGATGCAGAAAAATAGCAATCAATACCTCACAGTCAGAAGGCTGGGAGTGGAAGAACTAAATACTGGGAGAAAACAAACGAAACAGCTAAGTGACACAGGTGATCATATTCTGGTGATTGTGAGGCGGGAAGAGTGATGCGTTCATGTGGAGTGGAAGGTTGCGGTCTAGGAGGTGCGCCGGTTCCCAGTGAGGAATGAACGTGAACAGGGCAACAGACCTTACAGATTCATTCTTATTTTGTCCAGCCTCAGCTCTTTGTATGATACGTCAAACTCATTTCCCACCAGTGTGAGAGCCAACCACTTTTTTTCCTTAGGAGCAGTACCCCATATAGAGAGGATTTTCAGATGCGAGACTGGGGCCGTCTGATATGGTAGGAATTCATCCATAATCCAGATTAATAGAATAGTGATCTGTTAATGCAAAAAAAACATAGGTACTTCAGCTTTAACCAAAATGATGCAATACGTTACTAATGCAATTAGAGCAGTAAGATGTTATAATTTTAGCTTACCAGTGGCATAAGGTGTCATATAATGGTTGGTTCCCACCTTTAATGATGATTAGTTTAAAGCCATTACAGTAATATGCAACTATATATCATGGGGATGACAAACTCAATTTTTTTTACTGCTCTAATTGCATTGATAACCAGCATATAGTGTTAACAATGCGCCTTTCTGGTATATGTTCTACATATTGCATACCGTGATATGTTGTTCTTAACAACAGGTCTCCATAGCCATAGTATTTTGACTAGCAGTCTGAGTCTTCATGGCGAGACGGCTCTTTTCGCTCAGTTCACCTGAATGTGCTGGCTCATTTGGTTCCCAAGCAGCTCAAAATGTTTAAAAATAACCCCAAAGCAACGGATGCATCGCTTAGCTTGAGAACACATTGCACCAGGATGCACTATGGGATGGAGGCAAGCCGGCTTACAGGACTTATTGGATCTGCTGCTAAGGTCTTGGTGCCAGATACCACAGCACACCTTCAGAGATCTAGTGGAGTCCATGCCTCGATGGGTCAGGGCTGTTTTGGCAGCAAAACAGGGACCTAGACAATTTTAGGCTGGTGGTCATAATGTTATGGCTGATCGGTGTATATCCCTGTCTTCTGTCACATCATCAGTAAACACTAGTGACCCAGTGCCAATGGAAGCCATGCATGCACATGCCATCACACTGCCTCTACCGTGTTTTACAGATATTATGGTATGTTTTGGCTCATGAGCCATTCAAAGCTTTCTCCATGCTTTGTTCTTCCCATCATTCTGGTACAGGGTTGATCTTAGTTTTATCTATCCAAAGAATGCTATTCCAGAACTAGGCTGGCTTTTTTAGATGTTTTTTTGGCAGTCTAATCTGGCCTTTCTATTCTTGAGGCTTATGAGTTGATGTTTGCACCTTGTGGTGAACCCTCTGTATTTGAGTCTTTTCTTCATGTTCGACATGGATAATTATATGCTTGCCTCCTGGAGAGTGTTCTTCACTTCGCTGGATGTTGTGAAGGAGTTTTTCTTTACCATTGAAAAGGATCCTATATATGACCACTATTGTCTTTCATGGACGTCCATGCATTTTTGTTTTGCAGAGCTCACCAATTCGTTTCTCAGAATGTACCAAACTGTTGATTTGGCCACTCCTAATGTTCCTGATATCTCTCTGATGGATTTATTTTTTTACAGCCTAAGGATGGTCGGTTTCACTTGCATTAAGAGCTCCTTTGACTGCATATTCATTATTTAACTTGAATATATTTTTGTAAACAGCCAAAATAAACAAAATGTGTGTCAGTGTCCAATTATTTCCGAATTAACTGTATGTAACTGTACGTAGAAATACAGCTGTATATGTGAACAAATAGACGAAGGTTTGAGAAGAGTTTGAGTCTGAGGGCATTAGAACGGTGATTAAAGTGACAAAACCTGGTACTTTCAGAGATATGTTGTCCAACAATGATGATCTTACTGTGGATGACTAAAAAGGTTCTCTGAAAGCACATATTAGGGGGTAAAAGTAGGCCAGTGGTCTCTTTGTTGAAGCTGAGTAGTGCACAACCACAGGCTTCTGGATTCTAACCATCAAATGGGAAATAAAACAGAGCATTAATGTCGTTGGTAATTTGTGCGTTTGAACTTGAGCTGCTGAAATGGTCGCTGTATGGCGTTGTTCTGTGATCACAAAATAAACGGGGGCAGACATGATTAAACAGGCTTGTCTTGTAATTGCATTCGAAAAATTAATAAGGAAATGCTTTCATTTTGGCTGTTTGATGTGCACATCTTATACAAATTAAAAAATTGCTGTCATTGTGGGATTTATCGTAAAATAGTGGTAAATTTGTAAAGCTGGAGTCTCAACTCCAATCAGTTTGTCAAAATACACAGTTGGTGTATTAACAATAACATAAAAAAAATAAGAATGTTAATATAATAGCGTACAGATAGCTTTGGTCATGGCGCCAGAAATAAGGGAAAATATGGCGCGATCTGGGGGGAATTCGAAATTCTAAAGCGACAAGAAACCTTTGGTTAACATCGTGTTTTGAAAACAATGTATTTTAATTAACATTTATATTGTGAAATGTAACTTACTTACCTTGACTTACCTTGACTACGAAGACAGCGAGAATCTTCCAAATCTCCTCCCGAAAATTACAGCAGAGAGTGAGTAAGACTGAGAGAATGAATGGTGTCGCGGGCGCGAAAAATTGCGAGGGGGATGGGAAGTGCTGAATGAAATCTCGCGACATATATCCTGCTTTTTTAAATTATTATTATTTGTGTCACCGTTGTACAGTGTCTGTACCTTTAGGTGTCTTTTTGTAACTGTTTAAATTATATTGTGAGTAAAAGTGTGCATACTTTTGACTGCACCACTGTGACAGTATCTGCAGGGTCTTGATCCTTTTTAATTGGCCGGAAAATGTGTTAAAATGGCAATTGTGTTGGCATTTGTATAGATAAAGTAATTTCAAAGGTGCATATGTGATATATGTTTGCACTTCCTCCTTCCTGTAAACTGAATTAGTCCCCAAGTGTAGCCCATTTTCAACCATGCACTCATTTCCCATTAGTGAACGCACCTAGGCCCCACAAAGGGAGCCCAACTGGGTTTGCCCATGTTGGACTTACTCAGTTGACCCAAGTGGGCCCCAGATAAGAAGCCCATTTTGAGCCCATGCCCACTCTGTACCCCTGTCGCCCATTTTGTAACCCATATGGGCCCCACATAAACGTGTTGGCTGGGATGTCTCCTAAACACTTAAGAGTAGGAATTTTAGGGTAAACCGAAG